>NW_027094827.1:0-51058 GCF_029207755.1 Chamaea fasciata | reverse complement strand
CCTGCCCGGGACGGGAGCGGAGCTTTGGGCGCTCCCCGCGCTCTTCGCTCAGGCCCAACCGCCCCCTCCTCTCGTCCCCCCTCCGGGACGGCCCCGATGCGGCGCCCCAAGATGGCGCAGGTGGGAGCCCGCGGCTCCGCGGCGGCCCAAGATGGCGGCGGCCGCGGGACCCGGATGCGCCGCTCTCCGCGCCGCTCCGCCGCTGCTCCGCACCTGCAGCCACCCGCCGCCCGCCGACCCCGGGCGCCGCTCTCTGCCGCCGCCGCCGCTCGCTCCGGGCCGCCGCCGCCGCGCTGAAAGCCGAGAAAGGCCCGCCCGCCGCGCCGGCTACTGGCGCTTGGGAGCCGCCATTTTGGACGCGTCTCCTCCACCCGCCACAAAGATGGCGCCCGCCTGGCCCCGGATGGTGGCGCTTAACGGCTGCGGCGCTCACTGCGCGTGCGCGACCGCGCGGATGGCTGTGGCGCATGCGCGATTCCACCTCTTTTTTTGCGCATGCGCTTTTCCCGGCTTTCCTGTAACGGATTTTTCTTCAAACACCCGAATTTGGCGCTTTTCGCTCCAGTTTTGCATTTCCGGGACCTTAAAATGCTCCGGGGGGGGTGGGAAGAAGAGAGAGGAGGGGGGGTGGTCCTTGTCCTCAGCAAGGGGTTCGGGATGAAGATCCCAGGGTTTGGGGAGGTTTTGGGGAAGATTTGGGGAGTTTTGGAATGTCCCCTCCACCGGCTCAGGTGTGTAACAACCCCCAGGTGTGACAGTAAACCCCCAGGTGTGACAATAAACCCCCAGGTGTGACAGTAAACCCTCAGGTGTGACGAGGACCGCCCAGAGGGCTCCGGGAGGAGGATTCAGGGGTCTGGAAGGGCGAGTTTGAGAAGGGATTTGAGCCCCCCCTGCAGAAATGAGTCTGGAGGTGCCTCCGGCAACCTCGTGGGGGCTCGGGGCCTTTTGGCGGGGAATGTTGGAGGTCCCAGTCCCTCCCAGTCCGTCCCAGTCCATCCCAGCCTCTCCCAGTCCCGCCGCCTCCGTCCGGGAGGCCCCGCCCTCGGCCCCGCCCCGCGCAGGCGCCGCCATTTTTTGTGTGGCGACAGCGTCGTCCCTCCGCGGTTTCCGCGGCAACGGCGCCATCTTGAATGTGGCGAAACCGCCCCCGGAGGCGGGAAAAAGGGCGGGGCCTAAACACCTTTCCCCGCCCCGAAGCCGCGATGACGTCATTGGATTGATGACGTCGTAAGCGCGAAAGGCATCGCGGGTGTGACGTCATGGCTGTCAGAACACACCCGGGGAGGGACGACACACCTGGGACCCAGTGAGGTCCCACAGGGGGCTCAGTGATGTCATCTGAGGGAATCCAGTGATGTCATCCAGGGGATCTGGTGGGGATATCCTGGATCCACCCTGAGGGCCCCAAAATCCCCCTGGGGACCCCAAACGCCCCCTGTGGGATCCCCAAAAATCAGCACCCGGCGACCTGAAAACCAGCAGGGGGGTCCCAAATACACCTGGATGGATCCAAACCCACCTGGGAGGGGTCTCAAACCCACTTGGATGGACCCCAAACCCCCCTAAGAACCCCAAAATCAGCCCGCGGGGACCCCAAATCCACCCAGGAGCGTCCCAAACCCACCTGAGGACCCCAAAACCCACCTGGACAGATCCAAAATCCACCTGAGAACCCCAAAAGAGGCACCTGGGGACCCCAAAACCCACCTGGATAGACCCAAAATCCACCTGAGAACCCCAAAAGCAGCACCTGGGGACCCCAAAACCCACCTGGACAGACCCAAAATCCACCTGAGAACCCCAAAAGCAGCACCTGGAGACCCCAAAACCCACCTGGATAGACCCAAAATCCACCCGAGTACCCCAAAAGCAGCACCTGGGGACCCCAAAACCCACCTGGACAGACCCAAAATCCACCTGAGAACCCCAAAAGCAGCACCTGGGGACCCCAAAACCCACCTGGACAGATCCAAAATCCACCCAGGGGGGTCCCAAACCCACCTGGGAAGATCCAAAACCCACCTGGCTGAACCCAAAACCCACTTGGAGGACCGGGGGGGGGAGTCCTGAAACCACCTGGGATCCCCAAACTCACAGATGGATCCGGGGGGAGGGGATCAGGGACCCCCTCGGAGTGATCCCGGCCCCCTCCCCTCCGCCGGCCGGGGGGATTCGGGGGGATTCGGGGGGATTTCGGGGGGATCCGTGCGCGGAGCCAAAGAAGCGGCGGAGGCGGCTGAGGGTTACACAGATTTATAATCGCTGGATCACGCGCAGCAGCAGCAGCAGCAGCACAGACACAGACCCGGGGGGGGGGGGCGGGAGGGGATTTTGGGGGGGGGGGAGGGGTGTGTTTGGTGGGGGGGCGGCGCCGTGGGACCCCCCCCCCACCCCCCCCCCAAAAACAACCGACACCGAGGGGCTTTTCCGGAACTTTATAAGGCAAAAACGTCTCGAGAGAATAAATAGGTGGGGGGGGGGGGTGGGGTGGGGGGGGGGGCCCCCCCAAATATCCCCCCCGCGGTGGTGGCTGCCCCCTCCCCCCTCGGGACCCCTCCCCCACACGGGCCCCTCCCCCTCTTTGGGGTTTGCTCTCTCTGGCCGCCCCTCCCCCCCCGTTATTGCCGTGAGGAGCCGGGGGGGGGTGGGGACCCCCGGGGGGGGGGGGGCGATGGAAGAACGGGGGGGGGCACAAGGAGGGGGTGACCCCGACCCCTCCCCCCCCGGAGTGGGTAAAGTGCAGGACGGGGACCCCTCCCCCACCCCGGCATGGGACTGGGGGGGCGGATGGGGGAGGGGCGGGACCACCCCCTTCCCCCAGAGTCAAATGGATCGCCCCGTGCTCGCTCCTGATTGGCTCAGGACCAGATCCCAGCCCAGCTCACTCCTGATTGGTTCCCGATCAGATCCCACCCTCATTTCTGATTGGCTCCAGACTGGATCCCAGCTCCGCCCATGCTCACTCATGATTGGCTCTGCACCAGATCCCACCCTCACTCCTGATTGGCTCCCACCATGCCTGCGGCCTCTCCCAATTGGCCGCGATCGGATCCCCCCCCCCCAGCACAGAGCAACCTCATTGGGCGGGGGCCGGACCCGCCCCTCCAATCCAAACCACTCCCGATTGGATCCTGGCCGGGCCCCGCCTCTGCCCACCGTCACTCCCTGGGCTGGATCCAGCCCTGCCCCCACGGGATCTCAGCCCTGATTGGACGGCGCCGACCCCACCCGATCTCTGATTGGCTCCTGCCTTGATCACACCTCCAGCCAGGGGGATCTGGAATCCCCCCACCCCCCTCTGCTCCCTTCCAGATCGTGGCTCCTGATTGGTAAAACATTGGATCCCAGCGGAACCCAAGGTTGCTTCTTATTGGCTCCAGGCCTGATCCCACCCCTCTTGATTGGCTACACAGCAGATCCTGCTCCTACAGCGATGCCCCCATTGGCCAAAGGCTGTACCCCGCCCCCTTCTGATCCTGCCCCTCCTGATTGGCTCCAGACACCGGATCCTGTTAAGACCGGTAGCTGCTGATTGGCTCGAAATCTGACCCCCAGTAAAGTCGCTCCTGATTGGCTCAACACCAGACCCCTCCTCCTCAGTCGCTCCTGATTGGCTTCACACCAGATCCCACCCCTGCCCAGCGCTGCTCCTGATTGGCTCAGCCCTGGATCCCGGCTGAACCCACCGCTCCTCCTGATTAGCTCCGCACCAGACCCCGCCCCCTGACACCACACCCCCTTCTGATTGGCTCCACGCTGGATCCCTGCCCCCGATTGGCCACAGCCTTGGCCCCGCCCCCTGCTCAGCAGCGCCACTCCCCATTGGCCGCCGGCCAGATCCTGGCCCCGCCCCCTCCCCTCCCCCATAGTGCAAATGGTTCCCATGGGCGGAAAACGCGAACGGAACTGGAAGAACGAGAAAAGCGGCGCCGGGGGAGGGGGGGAAGACGCGGCCCCGCCCCCCCAAAACAACCCCCCCCCAACCCCGCCCAACCTCGGGGAGGGCCCCTGGTGACCCCCCCCCCCTCAAAAAGTGCAAAGTGGGGGGGCCGGGGGTCCCTCGCTGTGCTTGTCGGTAATAAAAATTTCGGGGCCGGGGGGTGGGGGTGACGCGGAGGGGGCTGGGAAACCCTGGGGGAGGGGGGCTTTTGGGGGGGGAGGGGGTCCCCGCTGCCTCGTGAAAGGGGGGGGGTAGGGCGGGGAGGGGGGCCCGTCCGTGTGTCCGTCCGTCCGTCCGTCCGTGCGTCCCCCGCAGGCGCTCACAGTCAGCTGACCCGCTCGGGCACAGGCGTCCGCGTGTCCACCGGCTCCTCGCGGGCCGGGGGCCGCGGCACGGCCACGCTGGGGGGGGGGCGGGGGCGGCGGCGGCGCCGACGAGGACGATGAGGACGAGGAGGATGAAGAAGAGGAGGAGGAGGAGGTGGAGGAAGAGGAGGCAGAGTCTTTGTGCTCGGGCTCCCCTCGGTGTTTGTAGGGCGGCGACGGCGGCAGCGGCGCGGGCGGGGGCTGAGTCTTAGGGGGCTCCTTGGCGCAGCCGTCGGGGGCCGCGGGACCCCCCCTCTGCTCCGCGCACCCGCTCAAGTCCTGGGGGGGCGGCGGCGGCGGCGGCGGGGGGCGGCGGGGGGGGGGGGGGCTGGCGCTGTCCTTGGGGCCGCTCTGGGGGGGCTCCGGCGGCGGCGGCGGCGGCGGAGGGGGCGCGGGGGGAGCCCCCCGGCCTTTGGGGCTGCCCTCCTTGCTGCGCCGGCCGGGGCTTCGGGCGCTGCGGGGGCCGCGGGGGGCCCGGCGGGGTTGGCGGCGGCCGCGGCGTCGTCGTCGTCGTCGTGGCGGCGGTGGCGGCCGCCGTCATGGTCACCGGTTCCACCACCACCGTCTCCCTCGTCTTCCTCTTCTTGATGGGCAGCACGGTCTCCTGCACGGCCGGGGGAGTCGCCGCCTTCTTGTCGGGGCCGCCCGGCCCCCCCGGCCCCGCCGCCCCCGCCGGTTTGCGCCCGCGTTTCTTGGGCACGGCCGGACTGTCCGGCTCGGCCCGGCGCTTGCGGCCCGGCCGCCTCGGGGCCGGCGGGGCGGCGGGGCCCGGCTGGCCCGGAGCGAACGGCATCTTCACCAGCAGCTTCCCGGGGGGCTTCTCCAGCGCCCGCTTGGCCGCGGAGCCCCCCTCGGACACGGCCGCGGCCGCCTTGGGCCGGGCGCCGCCGCCGCCGCCCCCCGCTGCCCTTGGGGCGGCCCCGGCCGCGGCCCGTGCCGGGGCCTTTGGGCGATTTGGGTTTCTTGGGCGGGGCGCTGCTCGCGGCGCGAGGGGCTGCCCCGGCCCGTCACCGTGAAGTCGAAGTCGTTGGGGTCCAGCGAGGTGTCCCCCACCTTCTCGAAGTAGGCGATCAGCTCCACCTTGGAGCGGAATGCTTTTCCCTGCGGGCTGCGGACGGAGAGAGGACGGTCAGCAGCGAGCGGTCGGCGGCGCCGGCCGCGCGTCCCCCCGCGCCCCCCCAAACCCCGCCGGGCCTCACTTGATCAGGTAGACGTCGTACTTGCCGGCCGAGCGGCCGGACTTGCGCTGCTTCAGCTTGCGCGTCCAACCCTCGGGCAGCGTGGGGTCGTCGTACATGGGCCCGCGGTCGCGGATGATGGAGCGGCGCTGCTTCGGCGACGCCGACGCCTCCGGGGCCGCCGGGGCCGCCCCGGCCCCCTCCGAGCTCTCGGCCTTGCCAGCCTCGGCGGGCTCGGCCGCGGGCTGCGCCGGCTCCGGCTCTTTGCGCTCCTTCTTGGGCTTCTTGGCCTTGGGCGGCCGCTGCAGGTTCTCCTCGGACTTCTCCTCCCTGTGGGGACACACAGCGGTCAGCGGCGGGCGGGGGACGGGGTCAGCGATGGACACACGGACGCGGGGACGCGGCCCCGAGGGTAGCTGGACACAGAATGGGTCAGTGCCGGACACACGGACAGTGACAGACAGGGCCCTGCGGATGACTGGACACAGCACTGGTCAGTGTTGGACACATGGACGGAGCTCTGAGGCTCTCTGGACACAGCACTGGTCAGTGCTGGACACACGGACAGGGCACCACAGATCCCTGGTCACTGCTGGACACTCAGACACTGACAGACAGAGGGACGCAGCCCAGTCAGTTCCTGGACACAGCACTGGTCAGTGCTGGACACACGGACACCCACAGACACGGCCCTGCGACTTTTTGGACATGATGCTGGTCAGCACTGGACACACGGACCCAACGGACACACGGACCAGGCCCTGCAACTCTGTGGACACAGTGCCGGTCAGTGCTGGACACACGGACACCAATGGACAGGGCACTGGTCAGTGCCGGACATACAGACAGAGCCCTGCATCTTCCCGGACACAGCAGTGGTCAGTGCTGGACACACAGACCCTGACAGACAAACGGACACCACCGGACAGACAGACACACACAGCCCCCGACACCGGCACGGGGTGACACGGCGCCGAATTGAGCAAAGCACGGGATGGGCCCGGCCGGAGCCAGGACGAGGAGGAGGAGGAGGAGGAAGGAGGGGCAGCCCGGACCGGTGGGAATTCCGGCCGTGGCCGGAGTAACATCCCGGTGTCGGTCAGTCCGTGGTGTGGGGGGCACCGAGGGGACGGGGGCTCAGAGTGGACACGGCCACAGCCACGGCCGGACACCCCCAAAGCCCCGGCCTGGCTCGGCCACCCGAGAGTCCGGCAGCCCCGTGTCCACCCCGCGGAGTGACCGGTGCTAAAACCAGCCCTGGTGGTCCCCAGGGGCCGTGGGCAGCGCGTGGTGACACCACGGCTGTCACCGGACCCCCGTGTCGGTGGCACCACGCTGGTGGCACCGGGGGGTGGGGGGATTTGGGACCCCCGTCCTCGGTGTCACCGCTGTCACCGGCGCGGGGGGTCCCGTCCTGGCGAGGAAACACAGACAGGTGAGGCTGGGGGAGGGGTGGGACCCCCGCTATGGGGTCAGTCATGGGGTGGGGAGGGGGATGCAGCCCCCCAGGACCCCCCCGGGGGTGTCACCCAGCACTGGGGGTCCCCAAGGTGCCACCAGCCCGTCCCCATTCCCGTGGTTCATTCCCAGTGGCCGTCAGGGCCGGGATCGGGAGCGCCCCGACCCCTCCAGACCCCTCCCCACCGAGGGGGGCAACACGGCCGGGACCCTCCCCCAGCCCCAGCCCCATCGTGGGGCTGAAAGTCGGCAAAAAACGGCACCAAAAAATTGGGGAAGGGGCGCGGGAACGTCGGGATGAGGGGGACTGGGGGCACGGGGTGACCCCCAGGGACCCCCCACCCAGGTGGCCTCAGTGCCCCGGGGGTCTCGGGGGGTCTGGGGGTGGGCACAGCAAAGGGTGGGCGCGAGAGGCCGAATTTTGGGGCGTTCCGGGGAAATTTGGGCGATTCCAGCGGAATTTGGGAGATTTCGGGGTGATTTTGGGGGCGATTCGCGGGATTTCAGGGAGTGAGGGCAGTTTTAGGGTGAATCCAGGTGGGATTTGGGGAGACCCAGGGGGGGTCCTAGGACCGCGGCCGTTTTGGGGGAATTTGAGGCGTTTTTGGGAGCAGCGTGAGGGGAACATTTGGGGCAATTCTGGATATTTTGGGGCTCAGCACGGCTGCTGCATTTTGGGGGAGTTCAGGGTATTTTGGGGTAACTCGGGGAGTTTGGAGGCGCTGCACGAGTGCAGCAATTCAGGGAAATTTGGGGGATTTTAGGGTAAATTTTACGGGTTTGGAGGACGCTGCGTGAGCCGCAGTTTCGGGTAATTTCGGGTACTCGGGGGCACCACGTGAGCTCAGCAAGTCGGGGAAATTTGGGGGATTTTGGGGTAAATCAAGAGTTTGGGGTACGCAGCACGAGCAGCACTTTGGGGCAATTTGGGGGATTTTGGGGCGCAGCATTTCGGGATAACTCGGGGGGATTTGGGGACGCGGCGTGAGAAGTTTGGAGCGTTTTCGGGTGTTTTGGGGAGCACATTTCGGGGCAGTTTGGGATATTTCGGGGCGCCACGTGCACGCAGTAATTCGGGGCGGTTTTGGGGTGCAGCATTTTGGGGAAATTCGGGGTATTTTGGGGTAACCCGGGGTGTTTTGGGGCACCACGCGAGCGCGGCGGTTCGGGGCACATTTGGGAGTTTTGGGGGCGCAGCGCGAGTTTAACATTTTGGGGCGACTCAGGGAGTTTCAGGGTGGTTTTGGGGTGACTTCGGGGGGTTTTGGGGTGACTTCGGGGTGGTTTTGGGGTGACTTCGGAGGGCTCGGGATAACTCGGGGAGTTACGGGGTGACTCCGGGGGGGGGTTGGGGGTAACTCTGGAACTCCGGGGTGACCCGGGGCGTTTCGGGGTGCCTCGGGGGAGGGTTTCGGGGTGACTCGGGAGGGGTTTCGGGCGGTTTTTTGGGGTGAATCCCCGCGCTCGCAGCGCGCGGGACGGGCGGGGGGGGTGTGTCCCCTTGTGTGGGGCGGGGGTCCCCTCACGGCGGCTCCCTCCGAGCTGAGGGGGGGGGGTCCCCATCTCCCGAGCCAGCCAAGGCAACACCGCCACGGGGACGCTGAGAAAACGGGGTGGGGGGGGGGGGGGGGGGGTGGGGGTCCCCAAATTTCGGGGCGGGGTGGGGGGGGGCGGGGGGGGCCGCATTTGAGGGCTGACGGGGGAAAGGGAACGGGGGGGTCCCCGCAGCCCCGGGGCGGCGCGGAGGGCTCGGGGGGGTCCCGCCGAAGGGTCGGGGGGTCCCACCGAGGGGTCCCCGCGCCGGGGGAGCCGCTCCCGCCCGCCGGGGGGGGCCGCGGCCGCTCGTGACGCACTCGCGGCGCTCACAGCCCCCCCCCAGCCCTCACACACCCCCCCCGCCCGCCATTCCCGGTTCCCGCCCGGCCCGTGAGGGGAAGGAAAGGAGGGGGGGAGGGGGGGGGGGGGGCGTGAGGGAGAGAAGGAGGAGGGGGGGGGGTCTCGAGCGCGCGCGCGCGCGCGCGGGGCGACGCCCCCCCCCCCCTCAGCGTCCCCACAGCCTTCCCCAACACCCGCCGCGGCCCCCCCCCGGCCCCGCCGCCCCCTCCTCACTCACAGCCGCCCCTCGTCGCCGCTCGGCGCCGCCGCCGCCATTTTCTTCGCAGCGAAGAACCCGCGGGGGGGGGGGGGGAGAGCTGAGGGGGGGGGGCCGAGGGGGGGGGGCGGGAGGGGGGGGGGCGGCCCGGACCGAGCGGCGACGGGAACCCGGAGCGGCGCTGGCCCCGCCCCTCCGCCTGGCGCTCATTGGCCGAGCGTCCCGTCGCTCAAGGCGTCGGCGCGCGGGGATTGGGCGGCGGGGCGGCCCTCCGGGGGCGGGGCCGGGGCTCTCGCGCCGGGCCGTTGGAATTGGCGGGAAGCGCTGTCAGTTACGGGGGGCGGGGCCGGCGGAGCGCGCGCGGCCATTCATTGGGCCCCGCGCCGGGACGCCGGGCTCTGATTGGCTTCGGTGAATGTCGATCAAGCGCCGACGAAGGGGGGCGCGGCCTGGGCCCCCCCGCGCTGCGAAAGGTTTGAAATCCAACGGCCGTAACGGTCCGGGAGACCACGCCCCCTCTTGGCCACGCCTCGGTCACGCCCTGACCACGCCCCGCCCGCCCCGGGTCCCGCTGCCCCAGTATAAGGGGAGAGCGGAGACCGGGATGGGACAGCGGGGACCAGGATGGGAACAGCGGGGATCAGTGTGGGGACAGTGGGGACCAGGATGGGGACAGCGGGGACCAGTGTGGGGACAGTGGGGACCAGTGTGGGGACAGCGGGGACCAGGATGGGGACAGTGGGGACCAGTGTGGGTCAGCAGGGACCAGTGTGGGGACAGCGGGGACCAGGATGGGGACAGCGGGGACCAGTGTGGGGACAGCGGGGACCAGGATGGGGACAGCGGGGACCAGGATGGGGACAGCGGGGATCAGTGTGGGACAGCGGGGACCAGTGTGGGGACAGCGGGGATCAGTGTGGGGACAGCGGGGACCAGTGTGGGACAGCGGGGACCGGTGTGGGGACAGTGGGGACCAGGATGGGGACAGCTGGGACCAGTGTGGGACAGCGGGGACCAGTGTGGGACAGCGGGGACCAGTGTGGGGACAGTGGGGACCAGGATGGGGACAGCTGGGACCAGTGTGGGACAGCGGGGACCAGTGTGGGACAGCGGGGACCAGTGTGGGGACAGTGGGGACCAGGATGGGGACAGCTGGGACCAGTGTGGGACAGCGGGGATCAGTGTGGGGACAGCGGGGACCAGGATGGGGACAGCGGGGACCAGGATGGGGACAGCGGGGACCAGTGTGGGGACAGTGGGGATCAGGATGGGACAGCGGGGACCAGTGTGGGACAGCGGGGACCAGGATGAGGACAGCGGGGGACCAGGATGGGGACAGTGGGGATCAGGATGGGGACAGCGGGGATCAGTGTGGGGACAGCGGGGATCAGTGTGGGGACAGCGGGGATCAGTGTGGGGACAGTGGGGATCAGGATGGGGACAGCGGGGACCAGTGTGGGGACAGCGGGGACCACGATGGGGACAGCGGGGACCAGGATGGGGACAGTGGGGATCAGGATGGGGACAGCGGGGACCAGTGTGGGGACAGTGGGGATCAGGATGGGGACAGCGGGGACCAGGATGGGGCAGCGGGGACCAGTGTGGGACAGCGGGGACCAGTGTGGGACAGCGGGGACCAGTGTGGGGACAGTGAGGAGCAGTATGGGGATCGTGGCCACCTGTACAAGACCAGTATGGGCACCATTGCCACCAGTATGGGCACCACAGACCCCAGTGTGGGACCAGTCCGGCCACTGTGGCCACCAGTGCGCTCGCCGTGCCCCCCAGTCCGGCCAGCGCGTCGCTGGGGGGGGGCGGGGGCTGTTCCGGAGGGGGGGGCGGGGGCCGGGTGCCCCCCCGGCCCGGGTGGGGGATGAGCGGGGATGGAACGTTAATCCCCCCTCCCCCTCCCCCCCGACCCCTTCCGACCCCCCCCGGGACAGCCCCAAACCCCCCCCCGACCCCCTCCCCAATGTGGGACACCCCCAAAGCCCCCCCGGACCCCCCAAGGGACACCCCTACACCCCCCGGACCCCCCTGTCCCCCCGGTGTCCATGGGCCCGTCTCCCCCCCCACCCCTTTTTCCACCCCCCCTCCCCTTTTCAGGGGTCCCGCCCCCCCCTCGCCCCCCCGCCACCCCAGGGATCGGGGCCATCTCCGGGGGGATTGTCCCTAATCCCGGCCATCCTTGACCCCCCCCCCCATTTCGGGGGGATTAGGGGGACACCTGGGGGGGGTCCCCAGAGGGACCCTGGGACATGTAGTCCCCCCCGGGGGGAGACAAGGACCCCCCCAAATGTCAACCGGGACCCTCAAATGTCACCGGGGGGTGGAGCCGGGGACCCCCCAAAATCCCCTGAGACCCCCCCAAAATGTCACCCGTCCCCCTCCCCCGATGTCCCCAGAGCCCTGCGGTGGCACTGGGGGGGGGGCAGCGGGACCCCAGAACCCAGAGGGGGGGAACTGGGAAGGTTTTAGAGGGGCTCGGGAGGAGTTTTGGGGTTCAAGGGGAGGGTCTGGGGTGTTTTGGGCTATGAGGGGGCTCGGGAGAAGTTTTGGGGTGTGGGCGAGGGGGGTCGGGAAGATTTGGGGTTCAAATTTACGGGTCCCAGGAAGTTTTTTTGGGGTTCGGTTTGGGGGCACAGGACGGTCCCAGTAAAATGTTGGTGTGCAGGGTGGTCCCGGGGAGGTTTGGGGCTCCAGTCTGGGATCCCAGGGGGCTTTTTGGGGTCCAACATGGGGTCCCAGGGAGGTTTGGGGGTCCAATTTGGGATCTCAAGGAGCTTTTGGAGTCCAAGTTGGTAGCACGGGGTGGCGCCAGGGACTTTTTGGGGTCTAATTTGGAGTCCCGGGGAGCTTTTAGGGTGCCAACATGGAGTCCCAGGGAGCTTTTGGGGGTCCAATCTGGGGTCTCGCAGAATTTTTGGGGTCCAATTTGGGGTCCCACGCAACTTTTGGGTCCCAATTTGGCATCCCCGTGACCTCCCAGGCTCCAATTCGGGACCGCAGCCCCCCCAAAAACCCTCAACCCCTCCCAGCACCCGGGGGTATTTCAGGACCACCGCCCCCCACCCCCTCCCCATTGCACCAGCACCCAATTAAGCCCTTTTAAGGTGGGGGGGGTGCCCTGATACCCCCTGATCCCCCCCCAACCCCGCTAATCAGGGCTCGGGGGCGATTAAGACCCCCCGAAAGCCGCTTGCCTGGCGCCTAAGCCCGGCTTGGCCAGCGCCGGCCGCCGGATGAGCCGGGCTCAGCCGCGCTTTTCCTCCTGAGCCCCGATTATTGGTGCTGGTGGTGGTGGGGGGGTCCCATCCGCCCCCCGCCCTATAAAAGTTCCTCCCCGTCGCCCCCCACCCATTTGCCGTGCCCCCCGCCGCCGCCTCCGCCGCCATGCAGAAGTCGCGGGACATGCGTGACGAGCTCCCCGAGGATTTCTACATCCCCATGAACCTGGACACCCCCAACCTGACGGCGCTGAGCCCTTTCCTGGTGCCCCAAACCCACCTGGGCAGCCCCGGGATCTTCAAGGCCATGGCGGCCTTCATGTTCCTGCTGATCGTGCTGGGCGTGCCCATCAACGCGCTGACCGTGGTGTGCACGGCCAAGTACAAGAAGCTGCGCTCGCACCTCAACTACATCCTGGTCAACCTGGCGGTGGCCAACCTGCTGGTGGTGTGCGTGGGCTCCACCACGGCCTTCTACAGCTTCTCGCAGATGTACTTCGCCCTGGGGCCGCTGGCCTGCAAGATCGAGGGCTTCGCCGCCACGCTGGGCGGTGAGGGGTCACGGGGACGGGGCGGAGGGGGGGCGTTGGGGTTTGGGGGGGTCTTGGGGATTGTGGGGCACAGGGGTGCCATGGTCTGGGGGGTGGTGGGTTTGGGGGTGTTGGGGGTGCGGGATGTGGGGTGCAGGGTTTGGGGACATTGGGTTTGGGGACATTGGGTTTGGGGGTGGTGGGTCTGGGGACATTGGGGGTGTGGGACATGGGGCACAGGGTTTGGGGACATTGGGTTTGGGGGTGGTGGGTCTGGGGACATTGGGGGTGTGGGACATGGGGCACAGGGTTTGGGGACATTGGGTTTGGGGATGGTGGCTCTGGGGACATTGGGGGTGCGGGATGTGGGGCACAGGGTTTGGGGACATTGGGTTTGGGGACATTGGGTTTGGGGGTGGTGGGTCTGGGGACATTGGGGGTGCGGGACGTGGGGCACAGGGTTTGGGGACATTGGGTTTGGGGGTGGTGGGTCTGGGGGTATGGGATATGGGGTACAAGGTCATCATGGTCTGGGGGTGTTTGGTTTGGGGACATCGGGGGTGTGGGACATGGGGTTCAAGGTCACCATGGTCTGGGGACATTGGGCCAGGGGATGTTGGACCTGGAGGATGGGGGGTAGAAGGTCACCATGACCTGGTGACATTGGGTCTGGGGGTGTTGGGTCTGGGGACGTTGGGTTTGGGGCATCGAGAGTGGGAACATAGCGGGTGTGGGACACGGGGCACAGGGTCACCGTGGTCTGGGGGCGTTGGGTCTGGGGACATTGCGGGTGTGGGACACGGGACACAAGGTCACCATGGCCTGGGGGCGTTGGGTCTGGGGACGTTGGGGACACTGGGTATGGGATTGTTGGGGTGGAAGGACCCCACGGTGCACAGATGGTGGTTCTGGGGACGTTGGAGATGTGGGACAAGAGGGAAGAAGGTCACCATGGCCTGGGGGTGCTGGGTATGGGGACAGTTGGCCAAGGAGCGTTGGCTCTGGGGACACTGGACTTGTGGGCTGTGGGGCAGAAGGTCACTGTGGCCTGAGGACATTGGGGGACAGCTGGCCGGCTGTGGGGACATCAGGCAGGTGGCACCTGACAAGGGTGGGACACCGGGCAGAGGGACAGGGGGACACAAGGACGGGGGGGGCATGGGGACACCAGGGACAGTGGGGACGTGTGGGTACCGTGACATTGGCACCGGGCAGTGTCCCTGTGGTCCCTGGCCATGGTGGCCATGGTGGGGACGGCACAGGAGGTGATGACAGGGGTGTCACCTGTGTCCCCTGTCCCCAGGCATGGTGTCCCTCTGGTCCCTGGCCGTGGTGGCCGTGGTGACAGGAGTGTCACTCATGTCCCCTGTCCCCAGGCATGGTGTCCCTGTGGTCCCTGGCCGTGGTGGCCTTTGAGCGGTTCCTGGTCATCTGCAAGCCACTGGGCAACTTCACGTTCCGGGGCAGCCACGCGGTGCTGGGCTGTGCCATCACCTGGATCTTCGGCCTCATCGCCTCCGTGCCCCCCCTCTTCGGCTGGAGCAGGTCTGGGGGGGGTCCCGGGGGTCCCGGGGGAGTCAGAGGGTCTCTGGGGGTTTGGGGTTCCAGTGGCAGTTGGGGGTCCCTGAGTTGGGGATCTGGGGGAAGTTGGGGGTCACAGTTGCATTGGGGGTCCAAGGGGAGTTTTGGGGTTCCAGGGGGGGTCTGGAGGTCCTGGGTGGGATGTGGGGGTCCTGGAGGGCATCTGGGCGTCCCAGAGGGGATCTGGGGGTCCCTGGGGTGTCGTGGGGTTCCCAAGGTTTGGATTTTGGGGTCCCTGGAGTTGGGGATCTGGGGAAGATTGGGGGTTCTGGGGGGATCTGGGGGTCCCTGAGGGCATCGAGGGGTCCCTGGGGGTCAGGGGTCGCAGGGGCGTTGGGGGGCTCCAGGGGGATTGAGGGTTCGAGGGAGGTTGCGGGGGGGGTCTTAGATGGGGTCTGGGGTCCCGGGCGTTGAGGATCCTGGAGGGTTTTGGGGGTCCCGAGGGTTTTTTAAGAGTCCGGGGGCAGATTGGGGGTCCCGGGGTGGGTCCGGGGGTCCCGCAGGTGCCCCCCCAGCCCATCCCCGGGGGACTGCAGACCCCGCGGGGTCGGGAATGACGGGAATTGTCGGGGATTTGGGGATCCCGGCGATCCCGGGGATTTTGCTGATCCCGGCGGCGCTTCGGGGGTCCCGGGCTGTTTTCGGGGGTCCCGCAGAGGTGTGACCCTCGCCCCCCTCCCCAGGTACATCCCCGAGGGGCTGCAGTGCTCGTGCGGCCCGGACTGGTACACGACGGACAACAAATGGAACAACGAGTCCTACGTGATTTTCCTCTTCTGCTTCTGCTTCGGCTTCCCCCTGAGCGTCATCGTCTTCTCCTACGGGCGGCTGCTGCTCACCCTGCGCGCGGTGAGGGGGATTTGGGGGGTCCCGGGGGGGTCCTGGGGGGTCGGGGGGATCAGGGGAGCGCAGGGTCCCGATCGTCTTCATTTTCTATGGGCGGCTGGTGCTCGCCCTGCGCGCGGTGAGGGGGATTTGGGGGGTCCCGGCGGGGTCAGAGGGTGTCTCGAGGGTCTCTGGGGGCACACGGTTTATTGGGGGTACACGGCTTTATTGGGGTGCGCGGTTTATTGGGGGGCACAGGGGAGGAGGGGTCCCGTGGGGTGGGTGGTCCTTGGGGGGACCCCAAAGCAGGAGGGGAGGCCTCCCTGGGGGTCAGTGACGTCCCCGCGTGTCCGAGAGCCCCGTGGGTCAGCGGCATGGTTGAGTGCCCCAGTCTGACCCCATGAGTGACCCTGTAACTGACCCCCAACGTGTGACACCCCCGTGTCTGTCCCCATATCTGACCCCATATCTGACCCCATATCTGACCCCACATCTGACCCCACATCTGACCCCACATCTGACCCCATATCTGACCCCACATCTGACCCCACATCTGACCCCATATCTGACCCCATATGCCCCACGTCTGTCCCCACTCCCCCGGTGCCTGACCCCTCTCGGTCCCCTATATCTGTCCCTATATCTGTCCCCATATCTAACACCCCCCCGGTGCCTGACCCCCCGTGTCCCCGCTGTCCCCACACCTGTCCCCACACCTGTCCCCACATCCGTCCCCCCCGTGCCTGACCCCCGTGTCCCCTCTGTCCCCACACCTGTCCCCACATCCGTCCCCCCTGTGCCTGACCCCCCGTGTCCCCTCTGTCCCCATACCTGTCCCCACACCTGTCCCCACATCCGTCCCCCCTGTGCCTGACCCCCGTGTCCCCTCTGTCCCCATACCTGTCCCCACACCTGTCCCCACATCCGTCCCCCCCGTGCCTGACCCCTGTGTCCCCTCTGTCCCCATACCTGTCCCCACACCTGTCCCCACATCCGTCCCCCCCGTGCCTGACCCCCCGTGTCCCCTCTGTCCCCATACCTGTCCCCACACCTGTCCCCACATCCGTCCCCTCCGTGCCTGACCCCCCGTGTCCCCTCTGTCCCCATACCTGTCCCCACACCTGTCCCCACATCCGTCCCCCCCGTGCCTGACCCCTGTGTCCCCTCTGTCCCCATACCTGTCCCCACACCTGTCCCCACATCCGTCCCCCCCGTGTCCCCTCTGTCCCCACACCTGTCCCCACACCTGTCCCCACATCCGTCCCCCCCGTGCCTGACCCCCGTGTCCCCGCTGTCCCCGCAGGTGGCCAAGCAGCAGGAGCAGTCGGCCACCACGCAGAAGGCGGAGCGCGAGGTGACCAAGATGGTGGTGGTGATGGTGCTGGGCTTCCTGGTGTGCTGGCTGCCCTACTGCGCCTTCGCGCTCTGGGTGGTGACACACCGGGGACACCCCTTCGACGTGGGGCTGGCCTCCATCCCCTCCGTCTTCTCCAAGGCCTCCACCGTCTACAACCCCGTCATCTACGTCTTCATGAACAAGCAGGTGGGGACGCGGGGACAATGGGGACAGTGGGGACAGTGGGGACAGTGGGGGATGTGGGGGCAATGGGGGCGATGGGGACAATGGGGGTGGTGGGGACAGTGGGGACAGCGAGGGATGTGGGGGCAATGGGGGTGGTGGGGACAATGGGGACAGTGGGGACAGCGGGGACAGTGGGGGCAATGGGAGTGGCATGGACAATGGGGACAATGGGGGACAGTGGGGACAATGGGGGTGATGGGGGCAATGGGGATGTGGGGACAATAGGGGACAGTGGGGGTGACGGGGACATGGAGATGGTGGGGAGATGGAGGTGTTCCTGTGGGTCCCTCTGTGGGTCTGGCGTCTCTCTATGGGTCTGGGGTCCCTCCGTGGGTCTGGGGTCCCACCTGACGCCCCCAGCCCGCAGTTCCGCTCCTGCAATGCTGGAGCCCCTTTGGGTCTGGGGGTCTGTCTGTGGGTCTGGGGGTGTTCCTGTGGGTCCCTCCGTGGGTCTGGGGTCCCTCCGTGGGTCTGGGGTCTCTCTATGGGTCTGGGGTCCCACCTGACGCCCCCCGCCCGCAGTTCCGCTCCTGCATGCTCAAGCTCGTGTTCTGCGGCCGGAGCCCCTTCGGGGACGACGATGACGTGTCGGGCTCGTCCCAGGCCACGCAGGTGTCCTCGGTGTCCTCCAGCCAGGTGTCCCCGGCGTAGGGGCTGCCCCACGGCGGGCCCTGCCCCACGGCGGGGCTGCCCCACGGCTCTGCCCCACGGCTCTGCCCCACAGCGGGCCCGACCCAGCCGGGGCTGCCCCACAGCGGGCTCGGCCCTATATGGGGCTCGGCCTCGCCGTTCTGCCCTATGGAGGGCTCTGCCCCCGGCAGTGCTGCCCCACGGCTCTGCCCCACATCGGGCTCTGCCCCACATCGGGCTCTGCCCCATGGAGGGTTGTGTCCCATATCGGGCTGTGCCCCACATCGGGCTCTGCCCTATGGCGGCACTGCCCCACATTTGGCTCTGCCCCACATCGGGCTCTGCCCCACATCGGGCTCTGCCCTATGGCGGCACTGCCCCACATTTGGCTCTGCCCCACATCGGGCTCTGCCCTACATCGGGCTCTGCCCTATGGCGGCACTGCCCCACATTTGGCTCAGCCCCACATTTGGCTCAGCCCCACATCGGGCTCAGCCCCACATCGGGCTCTGCCCCACATCGGGCTGTGCCCCATGGCGGCACTGCCCCACATTTGGCTCAGCCCCACATTTGGCTCAGCCCCACATCGGGCTCAGCCCCACATCGGGCTCAGCCCCACATCGGGCTGTGCCCCATGGCGGCACTGCCCCACATTTGGCTCAGCCCCACATTTGGCTCAGCCCCACATCGGGCTCAGCCCCACATCGTGCTCTGCCCCACACCGCGCTCAGCCCCACGGCAGCTCTGCCCCCCCCCGTGCCCGCTGTGGGGCAGCCCCACGGCTCCGTTGTACATAACCCCCCCCCGCATTAAACACTGGAGACGCAGCCGCTGCCTCTGCTTTGGGGCCGCCCCACAAGTGCCCCCAGACCCACGGGTACCACGCCGAATGCCCCACAAGTGCCCCACAAGTGCCCCCCAGACCCACAAGTACCACCCTGAATGCCCCACAAGTGCCCCACAAGTGCCCCCAGACCCACGGGTACCACGCCGAATGCCCCACAAGTGCCCCACAAGTATCTTCACAGTGCCCCCACTTCCCCCCCACAGTGCCCCCAGCCCCACAAGTGTCCCCCCAATGCCCCACAAGAGTCCCACCAGTGTCCTCGCACCGCCCCCAGCCCCGCAAGCGCCCCCAGTGCCCCACAAGCACCCCACAAGTGCCCCCAAACGCCCCCATGTTGCCCCCCAAGTGCTCTCAGCCCCCCAAGTCCCCCCCAGGTGCCCCCCAAGTGCCCCCAAATGCCCCCAAGTGCCCCCCAAGTGCCCCCAGGTACCCCCCAAGTGCCCCCAAGTGCCCCCAGGTGCCACCCAAGTGCCCCCAAGTGCCCCCAAATGCCCCCAGGTGCCCCCCAAGTGCCCCCAGGTGCCCCCCAGGTGCCCCCCAAATGCCCCCAGGTGCCTCCCAGGTGCCCCCAAGTGCCCCCAAGTGCCCCCAAGTGCCCCCAAATGCCCCCAGGTGCCCCCCAGGTGCCCCCGCAGTGGGGCGCGCGGCCGAGTTCTGCCAGTAGTGAGCTTTTTTTTTTTCCAGGAAAAAGTTCAGAACTAGCGGAATTCCGGCCGCACGGCCCGGGGGGACACGCGGGGACACCCAGGGGACACCCACGGGGGACACCCCATAGGGGGCACCCCATAGGGGGCACCCCATAGGGGGCACCCACGGGGGACACCCCATAGGGGGCACCCCATAGGGGACACCCCATAGGGGACACCCACGGGGGACACCCCATAGGGGGCACCCCATAGGGGACACCCACGGGACACGCGCAGGGCCCATGGAGGCCCCACAGCGACTCATGGTGGCCCCACAGCAGCCCCACAGCACCCAAAGGTGGCCCTTGGTGGCCCCACGGCACCCACGGGTGCCCCACAGCGACCCACGGCACCCGCTGCTGGCCCCACCGCAGCTCGTGGTGGCCCCACAGTGACCCACAGCAGCCCCACAGCACCCAAAGGTGGCCCCACGGTGGCCCCACAGAGCCCCCCCACCCCCCCGGAGCCCCCCCAGCACTTACCGGCGCCCCCCGCCATGGGGGGAGGGAGAGATGGGGGGTGGGGGGCATCGCCCGCCCCCTTTGCCCCCCAATTTGGGGTGGGCCCGACAGCCCCCCGACCCAATCCCTCCAGCCCGGAACCCACGGGACCCCCCCCCCCCAAACCCCCAGAGACCCCCCCGGACCCCCCAAAGCCTCCCCAGGGACCCCTGGAACGGCCCCAGAACTCCCTCAGAACGCCCCCAAACCCCCCCCCAGAGATCCCCCAGAACCCCCAGACCCTCCCTAGACCCCCCCCGATCCCTCCCAGAGCCTCCCGGAACCCTCCAGACCCCCCCAACATCCCCTGAGATCCACCCCAGACCCCTCCGGAACGGCTCCCAAACCCTTCAAAACCCCCCCGGAGACCCCCGGAGACCCCCGGAGACCCCCGGAACCCTCCGGAGACCCCCGGAGACCCCCGGAGACCCCCAGAACCCCCCGGAGACCCCCAGAACCCCCCGGAGACCCCCAGAACCCTCCGGAGCCCCCCAGAACCCTCCGGAGACCCCCGGAGCCCCCCAGCTCCTCCCCCAGAACTGCCCCCAAACCCCCCCCCCCCCAGAGAGCCCCCAGAACCCCAAAATTCCTCCTAGAGCCCCCCAGAACCCCCCGGAGCCCCCCGGAGCCCCCCAGCTCCTCTGTCTGCGCCGCTCCGCGCCCCCTTTTCCCCGGGGGGGGGATTAAAGTTTCCGTGTCCCCCCTAATCGGACTCCCCCGGGGCGACCCGAAAATCCCGGGATTAGGGGTGGGGGGAGGGGGGGCAGCTCCGGCCCCACCCCCCCGGCATGTGTGGGGGGAGGGGATTAAGGTCAGGCCTGGGGGGCCCTTCTGGGGTGACCCCCCACCCCCGTGGGAAGAGCCCCCCAAACCCCCGCGACCCCCCCGGACCCCCCCGTGGGTGCAGAATGGGGGAGGGGACACACCCCAGGACCCCCCAATTTCAGCCCCCCCCTCGTTAATCCGCCCCCCTCCCCTCCCGCAGTGGGTTAATTGCTAATTAGGGCTGTGGTTATTTTGGGGGGCGGGGGGGGGGGGCTCCCCCCGTGCCCCACTTGGCCCCGGGCCGGAGCCCCCCGTGATGTAACGCGCGGCCCCGTGACCCCGATCCGGGGGTCCGGGGGGGGGGGCCCACCCCAAAATGTGGGTCAGGAGGGGGCCCCGAGCTCCCGGTGTGGGGCAGGACCCCGCCGTGTGGGGCGGGAGGGCGATGTGGGGCAGGGAGGGGGTTCAGGACCTCGCTATGGGGAGGGAGGGGGGTCAACACCCCCAAATGTGGGTCAGGACATGGCCCCGAGCCCCCGCTGTGGGGCAGAACCCCCCGGTGTGGGGCAGACCCCCCAGTGGGGGTCAGGAGGGGGTCAGAACCCCGCTATGGGGCGGGAGGGGGGTCAGGACCCCAATGTGGGTCAGGACATGGCCCCGAGCCCTCAATATGGGGCAGGACCCCGCAGTGTGGGGCAGGATCTCGATGTGGGTCAGAATCACCCGAAGTGGGTCAGGAGGGGGTCAGAACCCTCCGCTATAGGGCGGGACGGGGGGTCAGGACCCCAGTGTGGGTCAGGAAGGGGGCCGGGACCCAGATATGGGGCGGGGGGGGGGGCTCCAGGACCCCTCAATGTGGGTCAGGACCCCCCGATGTGGGTCAGAGCTCTGATGTGGGTCAGGAGGGGTCCGGGACTCTGATGTGGGGCGGGGTGTGCTGGGACCCCCCCTGATGTGGGGCAGGAGGGACAATCGACACCTCGCTATGGGACAGGAAGGGGTCAGGACCCCGCTATGGGGCAGAAGGGGGTGAGGACCCCGCTATGGGGCAGGAGGGGAATCAGAACCCCAATGTGGGTCAAGAAGGGAGGTCAGGACCCCGCTATGGGGCAGAACCGGGACAGGACCCCGCTATGGGGCAGAAGTGGGACAGGACCCCGCTATGGGGCAGCGTCTGGCCGTGTCACACCCCTGGGGGGCTCAGCCCCACACTTGTGGGTCCCGGGGCTCCCAGTTTGGATCCCGAGGGGGCCCAGTCGGGAACTGGGGGTGGGAAATTCCCGCTGGGGTTCGGGGGGGGGGGTCCCGGGGGTTTCTGGAGGCGCCGATTTCAATCCCGGGGGTCCCGTTCGGCTCTCGGGGGTCCCGGGGGGGCAAATTTCAATCCCGGGGGGGGGGGGGGCAATTTGAATCCTGGGGGGGCCAATTTGGACCCCGGGGGTTGGAAATTATCCGGGAAACGTCGGAGCTGCGTGTGATTCACGCTGGGGGCTTTGGGGGTCCCGGGGGTTTCTGGGGGCGCCGATTTCAATCCCGGGGGTCCCGTTCGGCTCTCGGGGGTCCCGGGGGGGGGGGGCCCAGTTGGGAGGGGGGGGGGCCCAGCCCAGGAAACAGCGGGGGATTAGCGCTGGCGTCAATCCCATCAGCTCACCCCGGCTGCTCAGGTGAGGCCGGGCCGCGCCCCCCCGGATCCGCGCGGCCCCAATTAAGGGATTTTGGGGGGGTCCGGGCTAATCCGGGGGTGGGGGGGGGTATAAGAGCAGGGGGGCGCGGGCGGCCGGGGCAGTGGCGCTGGTGGCACTCGGGGGACGATGGCGACGGGCGTTTGGGACGGGGCGGTTTTCGCCGCGCGCCGGCGCCACGACGACGACGACACCACGCGCGACAGCATCTTCACCTACACCAACAGCAACAACACGCGCGGTGAGCGGCGGGGACAGGCGGGGACACCGCGGGGACACCGCGGGGACAACGGGGGAGGGGGTCTGGGGGCGTTTTGGGGGCGGTTTGCGAAGTTTTGGGGTCAACGATCGAGCTTCGCCGACGGTCGCGACGTGCGCGGTGAAGATGTTGGGGACATCAGGGGACACACAGAGGCATGATGGGACACAGAAGGACATCAGGGGACACTGGGGGGGGGGCACTTGGGGACATGGGGGGAGGGGGTTTGGGGGAGTTTTGGGGCGTTTTGGGGGAGTTTTGGGGTCAACGATCGAGCTTCGCCAACGGTAGCAACGTGTGGGGTGGAGATATTGGGGACATGAAGGGACATCAGGGGACACCAGGGAGGCATGAAGGGACACAGAAGGACATCAGGGGACACTGGGGGGGCACTGAGGGACATGGGGGGACACGGGGGGACGGAGCTTGGGGGAGTTTTGGGGCAGTTTGGGGGAGTTTTGGGGCCAACGGACATCAACGGCAGCGACGGGCGGCGAAGACGTGGAGGGACATGGGGGGACAAAAAGGGGCGCGAAGGGACATCGGGGTCACCAAAAGGCGTGAAGGGACATGGGGGGACACAAGGGAACACGGGGGGACATGAGGGGATACAGGGGAAGCATTTTTGGGAGAGTTTTTTGGGGGAGTTCTGGGGTCAACGATGAACCTGCGCCAACCGGGATCGATGGCAGTGACGCAGCGAAGACGTGGGGGGACATGGAGGGGACATGAGGGGACACAAGGGGACACGGAGGGACACGAGAGGATGGCTTTGAGGGAGTTTCGGGCGAGTTTTGGGGTCGTTTTACGGTCAACAACCAACCACCATCACCGCTGCCACCGCGAGGGGACACGGGCTGACACCAGGGGACACAAGGTGACACGAGGGTCACCTGGGGACACCTCCTACCGTCCCTCAGGTCCCTTCGAGGGCCCCAACTACCACATCGCCCCGCGCTGGGTGTACAACCTGACGTCGCTGTGGATGATCTTCGTGGTGATCGCCTCGGTGTTCACCAACGGGCTGGTGCTGGTGGCCACGGCCAAGTTCAAGAAGCTGCGGCACCCCCTGAACTGGATCCTGGTCAACCTGGCCGTGGCCGACCTGGGCGAGACGGTCATCGCCAGCACCATCAGCGTGGTCAACCAGATCTTCGGCTACTTCATCCTCGGCCACCCCATGTGCGTCATCGAGGGCTACACCGTCAGCGCCTGCGGTCAGTCTGGGGGGCAGGGTGTGGTCAGTCTGGGGGGCAGGGTGTGGGGTGTGGGGACGTGGTCAGTGTCAGTGGTCAGTCTGGGGGGCAGGGTGTGGTCAGTCTGGGGGGCAGGATGTGGGATGTGGGGACGTGGTCAGTGTCAGTGGTCAGTCTGGGGGGCAGGGTGTGGAGTGTGGGGATATGGGCAGGGGCTGTGGTCAGTCTGGGGGTCAGTCTGTGGTCAGTCTGGGGGGCAGGATGTGGGATGTGGGGACGTGGTCAGTGTCAGTGGTCAGTCTGGGGGGCAGGGTGTGGTCAGTCTGGGGGGCAGGATGTGGGATGTGGGGACGTGGTCAGTGCCAGTGGTCAGTCTGGGGGGCAGGGTGTGGTCAGTCTGTGGTCAGTCTGGGGGTCGGGCTGTGGTCAGTCTGTGGTCAGTCTGTGGTCAGTCTGGGGGTCGGGCTGTGGTCAGTCTGGGGGTTGGGCTGTGGTCAGTCTGGGGGTCGGGGTGTGGGGTGTGGGGACATGGTCAGTGCCTGTGGTCAGTTTGGGGACAGAGATATGGAGTGTGGGATGTGGGGCGGGATGTGGGTCACAGATGCGGGTCACAAATGTGGGTCAGGGATACGGGTCAGAGATGTGGGTCAGGAACTCTCTATGGGTCCAGGCGCTATAGGGCCGTGTTCTATGGGGTTCTACGGGTTTGAGCTCTATGGGGCCGTGCTCTATGGGGCCCTATGGGTCCGGGCGCTATGGGGCAGCCCCATAACCAGCCCGAACCCCCCCGCAGGCATCACGGCGCTGTGGTCCCTGGCCATCATCTCCTGGGAGCGCTGGTTCGTGGTGTGCAAACCCTTCGGCAACATCAAGTTCGACGGGAAGCTGGCGGTGGCCGGGGTCCTCTTCTCCTGGATCTGGTCCTGCGCCTGGACCGCGCCCCCCATCTTCGGCTGGAGCAGGTGCGGAGGGGCCCGGGGCTCTGGGCAGGGGTCTGGGGGTGTCACAGAGGTGACACGGGTGTCCCCAAAGTGTGGGGAGGGCTCTGGGCCGGGGTCCTCCTATCCGGGATCTGGTCCCGCCTCTGGACCGCGCCCCTCATCCTCGGCCGGAGCGGGTGGGGAGGGGCCCCGGGGTGCCACGAGGGTCCCCAGAGGGTGTTTAGGGTGACACGAGTGTCCCCAGGGTGTCACAGAGGTGGCACGAGGGTCCCCAGAGGGTGTTTAGGGTGACACGAGTGTCCCCAGGGTGCCACAGAGTGTCCCCAGAGGGTGTTTAGGGTGACACGAGTGTCCCCAGGGTGTCACAGAGGCGGCACGAGTGTCCCCAGGGTGTCACAGGGGTGGCACAAGGGTCCCCAGGGTGTCACAGAGGTGACACAAGGGTCCCCAGAGGGTGTTTAGGGTGACACGAGTGTCCCCAGGGTGTCACAGAGGTGGCACGAGTGTCCCCAGAGGGTGTTTAGGGTGACACGAGTGTCCCCAGGGTGCCACAGAGTGTCCCCAGAGGGTGTTTAGGGTGACACGAGTGTCCCCAGGGTGTCACAGAGGTGACACGAGTGTCCCCAGGGTGTCACAGGGGTGGCACAAGGGTCCCCAGGGTGTCACAGAGGTGACACAAGGGTCCCCAGAGGGTGTTTAGGGTGACACGAGTGTCCCCAGGGTGCCACAGAGTGTCCCCAGAGGGTGTTTAGGGTGACACGAGTGTCCCCAGGGTGTCACAGAGGTGGCACGAGTGTCCCCAGGGTGTCACAGGGGTGGCACAAGGGTCCCCAGGGTGTCACAGAGGTGACACAAGGGTCCCCAGAGGGTGTTTAGGGTGACACGAGTGTCCCCAGGGTGCCACAGAGTGTCCCCAGAGGGTGTTTAGGGTGGCACGAGTGTCCCCAGGGTGTCACAGAGGTGGCACGAGGGTCCCCAGGGTGTCACAGAGGTGACACGAGTGTCCCCAGAGGGTGTTTAGGGTGACACGAGTGTCCCCAGGGTGTCACAGAGGTGACACGAGGGTCCCCAGAGTGGGTTTGGGGGTGACGCCCCGAGGTCCCCAGGTGTCCCCAGGACCCGGAGGGGTTTTGGGGGTGTCCCTTTTGTCCCCCCTGAGCCCCGGTGTCCCCCCGGGCAGGTACTGGCCCCACGGGCTGAAGACCTCGTGCGGGCCGGACGTGTTCAGCGGCAGCACGGACCCGGGGGTGCAGTCCTACATGGTGGTGCTGATGGTCACCTGCTGCTTCTTCCCGCTGGCCGTCATCATCTTCTGCTACCTGCAAGTGTGGCTGGCCATCCGCGCGGTGAGGAGAGACCCCCCCCCCCTCTCCCTCCCGAAAAAATCCCCACCCCGAAAAAAAAAAAACCAACCCCGGGGAAAAAAAAAAAAAAAAATCCCAAACAAGCAAACAAAAGAAAACCCGCGGGAAAGATTCTGACTCCAAAAAACTCCGGGGGAAAAAAGAAAAAACCAACCCAAACAAAAGTAAAAAAACCTGGGGAAAAAAAAAAAACCCGACCCCAAAAACCCACCCTGGATCCACATTTCCCCCTATAAACCCCCCCCCCGGACCCCCCCGACCCCCCGAATCCCCCTCCCCGCAGGTGGTGGCGGAGCAGGAGTCACCCCTTACACCCCCTATAAACCCCTCCAACTAAACCCCCCCAAAACCCCCCCTGGACCTCCCAAAACCCCCCCCTGCGACCCCCCTGACCCCCCAAATCCCCCTCCCCGCAGGTGGCAGCCCAGCAGAAGGAGTCACCCCATAGAGCCCCTATAAACCCCTCAAACTAGACCCCCCCAAAACCCCTCCAAACCCCCCGGGGCCCCCCCAGGACCCCCCCTAACCCCCCGAATCCCCTCCCCGCAGGTGGCAGCCCAGCAGAAGGAGTCGGAGTCGACGCAGAAGGCGGAGAAAGAGGTGTCCCGCATGGTGGTGGTGATGATCCTGGCCTACTGCTTCTGCTGGGGGCCCTACACCGTGTTCGCCTGCTTCGCCGCCGCCAACCCCGGCTACGCCTTCCACCCGCTCACCGCCGCCCTGCCCGCCTTCTTCGCCAAGAGCGCCACCATCTACAACCCCATCATCTACGTCTTCATGAACAGACAGGTACCTGGGGCACACCTGAGATACCTGGGACGCACCTGGGTGCAGCTCAGGGCATGGGGATGTGGGATATGGGATGTGGGGTATGGGACAGGCCACCATCTACAACCCCATCGTCTACGTCTTCATGAACAGACAGGTGGGCTCTGGGCACCTGAGATACCTGGGATATACTTCAGCACACCTGGGTACAGCTGGGTGCAGGTCAGGTTATGGGGACACAGCCAGGGCATGGGATATAGGACAGGGTCACCATCTACAACCCCATCATCTACGTCTTCATGAACAGACAGGTGAGGGACGCACCTGGGACACACCTGACCTCACCTGCATACACCTGGGTACACCTGGGTACAGCTCAGGGTATGGGGTATGGGACAGGGCCACCATCTACAACCCCATCACCTAAGTCTTCAGGAACAGACAGGTGGGCTCTGGGCACCTGGGATACCTGGGACACACCTGGGTACACCTGGAGACACCCAGGACAGGCCTCTGTGGGACACAGAGCAGGGACAGGGGACACGGAGCAGCTGCCACCCCAGCTCCACCTGTCCCCCCCGATGTCACACACCAACCGCACACATTGTCACCTGCACGGGACCCCCGATGTCGGGGCCCCGGGCTGACCTGGTGTCCCCTGTCCCTTGTCCCCGCCCCTGTGTCCCCCCTGTGTCCCCCCCGTGTCCCCCGTGTGTCCTGTGTGTCCTGACCCTGTCCCCCGTGTGTCCCCTGTCCCTGTGTCCCCTACGCCCCTGTTCCTGTCCCATGCGTGTCCCCTGTCCCTTGTGTATCCCTTGTCCCCCGTACCCCTCCTGTCCCCCTGTCCCCTGCCTGTCCCCGGTGTCCCCTGTCTGTCCCGTGTCCCCTGTCCCCTGTCTCTCCCCTCTCCCTGTCTGTCTGTCCCGTGTCCCCTGTCCCTGTCTGTCTGTCCGTGTCTGTCCCCGGTGTCCCCTGTCTGTCCCCGGTGTCCCCTGTCTGTCCCGTGTCCCCTGTCCCTGTCTGTCTGTCCGTGTCTGTCCCCGGTGTCCCCTGTCTGTCCCCGGTGTCCCCGCAGTTCCGGAACTGCATCCTGCAGCTCTTCGGCAAGAAGGTGGACGACGGCTCCGAGGTGTCCACCTCGCGCACCGAGGTCTCCTCCGTGTCCAACTCCTCCGTGTCCCCCGCCTAGGGACCCCCGCCGCCCCCTCCCCAATAAAGCTTTGTACCTCCCGGACACGTGTCCGCCCGCTGTCACCTCCCGCCGCCGTCCCCGGTGTCCCCAGGGTGCTGGGGGGTCCTCGGTGTCCCCTCCTCGGGTGTCCCCAGGGGGCTGGGGGTCCTCGGTGTCCCCTCTTTGGGTGTCCCCAATGCCCCCAGGGCGCTGGGGGGTCCTCGGTGTCCCCTCCTCGGGTGTCCCCAGGGGGCTGGGGGTCCTCGGTGTCCCCTCTTTGGGTGTCCCCAATGTCCCCAGGGCGCTGGGGGTCCTCGGTGTCCCCTCCTCGGGTGTCCCCAGGGGGCTGGGGGTCCTCGGTGTCCCCTCTTTGGGTGTCCCCAATGTCCCCAGGGCGCTGGGGGTCCTCAGCGTCTGCTCCCAGCGCTGTCCCGATGTCCCCAGGGCGCTCGGTGTCGCCGATGTCTCCCCCTCGGGGGTTTCCAACGGTTCTGGGGTCCCCAGTGTCCCCTCCCTGGGTGTTCCCAATGTCCCCAGTGGCTCTTGGGGTCCTCAGTGCCCCCTCCTTGGGTGTCCCCAGTGTCCCCTCCTCGGGGGTCCCCAACGACTCCAGGGGTCCCAAATGTCCCCACCTGGAGGGGTCGCCAATGTCCCAATGGCTCTGGGAGGGTCACACCCCCCCAGGGGCGCCCCCAATGTCCCAGTCAAGGTTGTCCCCAGTGTCCCCATGGCTCTGGAGGTCCACAGTGTCCCCCCCAGCCGGGGGGTCCCTAATGTCCCATCGCCTTTGGGGGTCGCATCACCCCCCCCCCTCAGTGACCCTCCGGGGGGGTCCCCAACCTTCCCATCAGCCTTTGGGGCGAGTCACCCCCCCGTTCCCGTCAGCCCCTGGGGCTGTCACCGCCCCCCCCCCCCCGTGTCCCCCCAAATTCCCCCCGGACCCCGGGGAGCGACATCCCCGCCCCCGCGAGCTCGCAGCCAATGGGAAGCGCTCCCGCTGCGCGCGGCTCTGCTATTGGTCAATAGAGATGTCAATCTCCGCTGCCCCAAGCGGCCAATCAGGAGCAGGGGTGGGGCGAAAGAGGCGTGATTTGAATGCGGGTGATGTCATCGGCCCTGGCCACGCCTCCTCCCGTGCGCTCTGATTGGTGAAAAAGGGCGGGAGGGGCGCGCGCCGTGCTGTGATTGGCGGGGAAGGGGCGGGAAAGGGGCGGGGCCAGAGGAAAAGGCACGTGGAGGGGGGGACGGGGATGGGGACAAGGATGGGGACAGGGATGGAACAGGGACGGGACAGGGACAGGACAGGGATGGGGACAGGGACGGGGATGGGGACAGGGACAGAGACAGGACAGGGACAGGACAGGGATGGAGACAGGGATGGGGATGGAGACATGGAAGGGACCGGGACGGGATTGAGGACAAAGATGGAACAGGGATGGGACAGAGCTGGGGCAGGATGGGGACAGGGATAAGGGGGGGGGACGGGGGACGGGGGACAGGGACGGGACAGGGATGGGGACAGAGACAGGAATGGGGACAAGGATGGGACAGGGATGAGAAAGGGACTGGGACAGGGACAGAGACGGGATGGGGACAGGGCTGGGACGGGGACAGGGACAAGGATGGGGACAAGGAGTGGACAGAGATGGGGACAGGGATGGGGACAAGGATAGGGACAAGGACAGGACAGGGATGGGGATAGGACAGAGACAGGACGGGGACAGGGCTCGGATGGGGACGGGACTGGGACAAGGACAGGGACAAGGAGTGGACAGGGACGGGGACAGGGACAGGACAGGGAATAGGACAGGAATGGGATGGGGACAGGGCTGGGACAGGAGTGGTGACAGGAAAGCGACAGGGATAGGGACAGGGGGGTTTCCCCGGAGGTGACACTGTCCCCGGTGTCCCCACACCCTCTGTCCCTCGTGTCCCCCATCCCTGTGTCCCCATGTCCCCGTGCCCCCCATCCCTGTGTCCCCATGTCCCCGTGCCCCCCATCCCTCGTGTCCCCGTGTCCTCCCTGACCCCTGTGTCCCCCCGGGTGGGTGGCCTGGCCCTCCAGGGACACCGAGGTGACACGGTGAGGGGGACAGCGGGGAGGGGCCAGGGGGAACACAGGGGAGGGGACACGGGAGGACACCAGGGGGACACGGGGGGTGACAGGGAGGGTAACAAGGGGGGGGACACGGGGGAGGGGACAAGGGGGGGACACAAAGGGGGTGACACGGGGGAGGGGACACGCAGGAGGCGGCACAGAGGAGGTGACAAAGAGGCGGTGACAACCCCCTGTGGTCTCCACCAGCGACATCGAGGGGAGGGGGGGTTTGGGGGGGGTCCCACCCCGTGGGCGTGGCCTCCATCCCCGGCCCCACCCCCGTTCAGGCCCCGCCCCCGGCCCGCAGCGCCTCCGGCAGCGCCGCAGCGCCGGGACCGATGGGCCGGGACCGGTACCGGGGGGGGCCGCGGGGCCGGGGGGGCTCCCGGGGCTCCCGGGGGGGGCCCCGAGCTCGGGGGGGGGCTCGGGGGGAGCGGGGGAGGGGCGGGGGGAGGGGGCAGCGCGCGGGGCTGCGGGAGGGGGGAGGGGGGAGGATGCGGGGGGAGGGGGAAAGGGGGGGTTGGGGGGGTTGGAGGGGACGGGCGCGTGCGTGGGGAGGGGGGTGAGAGCGAGGGGGGGACACCTGTGCAGGTGTGAGCCCGAGGGGGGCAAGGGGGGCGGGACAGGGGTGGGCAGGGGCGGTGGGGACAGCTGTGACCAGGTGTGACAAGGCCGGGGGTGGCCAGGTGTGGTGGGGACAGGGGTGACCAGGTGTGTCGGGGATGTCCCGGTGTCAGGGCCAGGGGTGACCAGGGGTGACCAGGTGTTGTCAAGGGCAGGTGTGTCCAGGTGTGTTGGGGTTGGCCGGGTGTCAGGGCCAGCTGTGACCAGGTGTGCTGGGGGCAGAGGTGACCAGGTGGGACAGGGATGTCCAGGTGTCAGGGCCAGGTGTGACCATGGGTGACCAGGTGGGACAGGGATGTCCAGGTGTTGGGGACAGGTGTGACCATGGTGGGATAAGGATGTCCAGGTGTTGGGGACAGGTGTGCCCAGGTGCGTCAGGCACAGGTGTGTGCAGGAACTGGGAGTTACTGGGTGAACTGGAAGTTGTTGGGGTTCACCAGAGGCACTGGGAGTTCCTGGGGGCACTGAACGAACTGGGAGTTACTGGGAGTGCTGGGAGTTACTGGGAGAGCTGGGAGTTACTGGGAGCTACTGGAGGAACTGGGAGCTACGGGGGTGAACTGGGAATTACTGGCAGCACTGGGAGAGCTGTGAGCTACGGGGCACACTGGGACTTACTGGGGTTCACTGGGCAAACTGGGAGTTACGGGGGATTACTGGGACCACTGAGACTTACTGGGGGCACTGGGACTTACTGGGGGTTACTGGGGTTCACTGGGCAAACTGGGAGTTACTGGGGGTTACTGGGACCACTGAGACTTACTGGGGGCACTGGGGGTTACTGGGGTTCACTGAGTGAACTGGGGGTTACTGGGAGCACTGGGAGCACTGGGAGAGCTGGGAGCTATTGGGGACACTGGGCAAACTGGGAGTTACCCGGGGCACTGGTGGTTACTGGGGTTCACTGGGTGAACTGGGGGTTACTGGGAGCACTGGGAGAGCTGGGAGCTATTGGGGACACTGGGCAAACTGGGAGTTACCCGGGGCACTGGTGGTTACTGGGGTTCACTGGGTGAACTGGGGGTTACTGGGAGCACTGGGAGAGCTGGGAGCTATTGGGGACACTGGGCAAACTGGGAGTTACCCGGGGCACTGGTGGTTACTGGGGTTCACTGGGTGAACTGGGGGTTACTGGGAGAGCTGGGAGCTATTGGGGACACTGGGCAAACTGGGAGTTACCCGGGGCACTGGTGGTTACTGGGGTTCACTGGGTGAACTGGGGGTTACTGGGAGAGCTGGGAGCTATTGGGGACACTGGGCAAACTGGGAGTTACCAGGGGCACTGGTGGTTACTGGGGTTCACTGGGTGAACTGGGAGTTCCTGGGGGTTACTGGGAGCACTGGGAGCCCACGTGTGCCCAGCTGTGCCGCGCTGGGGGCGGGGCTTTGCCCGCTGTGGGCGGGGTTCACGGCACGGGGGCGTTGCTTTCCCCCGCGTGTTGGGCGTGGTTTTACCCATATATGGGCGTGGGTTTCCCGCCCCCGCCCCGAGGCCACGCCCCCGGTTTGGCGCAGTCCGCGCGCGCCGCCGCAGGGCCGGGGGCGGGGCCTCCGCGCTGGTCACGCCTTCTCCGGGCGCTGATTGGTTGGAACGGCGGGATGGACAGGATGGGCGGGGCTTAGGCGGAGCGAAACGGGACTGGGAGAACTGGGAGGAACCGGGATTTACTGGGGGCACTGGGGGGGATTGGGGGGACTGGGGGAAACTCGGTGGACTGGGAGAACTGGGGGGGACGGGGGGAACCGGGAGCACTGGGATTGACTGGGGGCGCTGGGAGTTACTGGTGGTCACTGGTGTCCCCGGGGGGCGGGGCCGGTGCCCGCTGGCCCCTCAGGTGTCCCCGCTGTCCCCAGGTGTGGCCCGGGCAGGGGGGGCGGCCGGGCCCCCCCCCGGCGAGACCCCCCCCAGGCCCCGCCAGCGCTGACAGGTGAGGGGCGGTGGCGCTGTCGCTGACCCCAGCGATGTCCCCATGGCTGTCCCCCCCCCTTTGGTCCCTCCTGCTGTCCCCAAGTGGAGCTCGGTGTCCCCCGGCTCTGATATGTGTCCCCAAGCCTTGAGCCGTGTCCCCAGCGCTGTCCCCAAACCCCGAGCGCTGTCCCCAGCGCTGTCCCCATGTCCCCAGCCATACCCCCATCCTTGTCACCCTGTCCCCAGCGCTGTCCCTGTGCCCCCCATCGCTGTCCCCTGTCCCCACGGTTTGTCCCCAGCGGTGTCCCCACGGCTGTCCCTGTCCCCAGGCCGCCATGGGGGACGCCGGGGGGGGTTTCGGGCTGGGGCTGCCGGAGCTGCGGGCGCTCATGGAGCTCCGGGGCGCCGAGGCGCTGCTGAGGCTACAGCGGGACCTGGGGGGGGGTCCCGGGGCTCTGCCGCCGCCTGCGCACCTCCCCCACCGACGGTAACGCCCCCGGGACCCCCGGGAACCCCCCCAAAATCACCGGGACCCCCAGAACACACCGGGACCCCCTAAAAATCACCGGGCGCCCCCAAAATCCTAGACCCATGGCAACACCCCCAGCCCAGGGGGGCCCGTGGGTGACCCAGGGGACCCCAGGGTGGCTGTGGGGGTGACAGGGGTGTCCCCAGGGTGGCTGTAGGGGTGACCCCCGTGTCCCCAGGGCTGTCTGAGGGTCCCCAGGGTGGGTTGGTGGGTGACCCCCGTGTCCCCAGGGCTGTCTGAGGGTCCCCAGGGTGGGTTGGTGGGTGTCCCCCGTGTCCCCAGGGCTGTCCGAGGGTCCCCAGGGTGGGTTGGTGGGTGACCCCCGTGTCCCCAGGGCTGTCCGAGGGCCCCCAGGGTGGGTTGGTGGATGACCCCCGTGTCCCCAGGGCTGTCCAGGGGTCCCCAGGGTGGGTTGGTGGGTGACCCCCGTGTCCCCAGGGCTGTCCGAGGGTCCCCAGGGTGGGTTGGTGGGTGACCCCCGTGTCCCCAGGGCTGTCCGAGGGTCCCCAGGGTGGGTTGGTGGGTGACCCCCGTGTCCCCAGGGCTGTCCGAGGGTCCCCAGGCTGGCTGTAGGGGTGACCCCCGTGTCCCCAGGGCTGTCCGAGGGTCCCCAGGGTGGGTTGGTGGGTGACCCCCGTGTCCTCAGGGCTGTCCGAGGGTCCCCAGGGTGGGTTGGTGGGTGACCCCCGTGTCCCCAGGGCTGTGCAGGGGTCCCCAGGGTGGGTTGGTGGGTGACCCCCGTGTCCCCAGGGCTGTCCGAGGGTCCCCAGGGTGGGTTGGTGGGTGACCCCCGTGTCCCCAGGGCTGTCCGAGGGTCCCCAGGGTGGGTTGGTGGGTGACCCCCGTGTCCCCAGGGCTGTCCAGGGGTCCCCAGGGTGGGTTGGTGGGTGACCCCCGTGTCCCCAGGGCTGTCCGAGGGCCCCCCGGGGCTGGAGCGGCGCCGCCGGGCGTTCGGCCGGAACTGGATCCCCCCGCGGCGCCCCAAGAGCTTCATGGCGCTGGTCTGGGAGGCGCTGCAGGACGTCACCCTCGTCATCCTCGAGGTGGCCGCGCTCGTGTCCCTCGGCCTGTCCTTCTACGCCCCCCCCGGCACCGCCGATGAAGGTGACACCTCTGTCCCCACGGCCCCATCCCCGTGTCCCCCATGTCCCCATCCCTGTGTCCCCTCCCCGTGTCCCTCAGCCGTGTCCTTGTCCCTGTGTCCCCACGTCCCCTTTCTCCATCCCTGTGTCCCCATGTCCCCAAATCCCCATCCCACATCCCCTACACCCCCTGGCCATGTCCCTGCACATGACACTGGTGTCCCCACGTGTGTGTCACCGTGTCCCCCCCGGTGTCCCCAGCGTGCGGGCAGGCGTCGGGGGGCGCGGAGGACGAGGGCGAGGCGGAGGCGGGCTGGATCGAGGGCGCGGCCATCCTGCTGTCCGTGGCCTGCGTGGTGCTGGTGACGGCGTCCAACGACTGGAGCAAGGAGCGGCAGTTCCGGGGGCTGCAGAGCCGCCTGGAGCGCGAGCAGCGCGTGGCCGTCCTGCGCGGGGGACACCTGGCACAGGTGCCCGTGGCCGACCTGGTGGTCGGGGACGTCGTGCAGGTCAAGTACGGTGAGCGACATCCTCATCCCGATGCCATCCCTGTCCCCGTCCCTGTGTCCCCATCCCCATCCTGACGCCATCCCTGTCCCCATCCCTGTGTCCCCATCCCCTGTCCCCACCCTTGTGTCCCCATCCTGGCGCCATCCCTGTCCCCATCCCTGTGTCCCCATCCCCATCCTGACGCCATCCCTGTCCCCGTTCCTGTGTCCTCATCCCCTGTCCCCATCCCTGTGTCCCCATCCCCATCCTGACGCCATCCCTGTCCCCATCCCTGTGTCCCCATCCCCATCCTGGCGCCATCCCCGTGTCCCCGTGTCCTCCTTTGTCCCCACACCCATGGGCACACCAGGGCACATCAGGGGACGTCCCAGGGGACGCACCAGGGGACTTGAGGACACGTCAGAACACACCGCAAGGTCCTGGTCACACCACGGCGACACAGCCTGCTCTGGGGACACCCCCAGGGGACACGCCACAAAATTCTGGTGACACTGCGGTGACACAGCCCAGACACCTGGTGTGGGGACACCCCAGGGGACACCCCAGGGTGCACGGTCACTCCATGATACACCATGAGGTCCCCGGTCACACTGGGACACACCACAAAGTTCTGGGGACACTGCGGTGACACAGCCCCGACGCCGGCTCTGGGGACACCCCAGGACACCCCAAATCTCCCCGGTGACACCGTGGTGGCCCTGTCCCCTGCCCAGGTGACCTCCTGCCGGCCGACGGGGTCCTGATCCAGGGCAACGACCTCAAGATCGACGAGAGCGCCCTGACCGGGGAGAGCGACCACGTGCGCAAGTCCCTGGACAAGGACCCGCTGCTGCTCTCGGGTGAGGGACGTTCGGGGACGCGGGGGACACCCAGGGGACCCCGCCGTGACCCGCCGTGTCCCCGCCAGGCACCCACGTCATGGAGGGCTCGGGCAGGATGGTGGTGACGGCCGTGGGGGTGAACTCGCAGAGCGGCATCATCTTCACCCTGCTGGGCGCCGCGGGGGACGACGAGGACGACGGCAGGGACAGGAAAGGTGACAGCGGGGACAGGAGAGGTGACACGGCGCCGGCTGGCACCGGGCGTGGCACTGGGGGTGTCCCCAAGGAACCTGGCCGTGGTGACACCATGGCTGGCTGGTGACCCTGTGGGCTCTGTCACCTTCTGTCCCCAAGTCCCTCCCATGTCCCCAAGGCCTCCAGACCCCTCTGTCCCCCTCTGTCCCCGTGTGCTCCACCCCTCCCAGCAGTGCCACCACTGCCGCTCCCCGCCCCCAACCCCACTGCCACCACCACCACACTCCCTGTCCCCCTCCCCTGCCACCCCCAGGTGACATTTCGGGGCTTTGTCCCACAGGGAAACCCCAGGACGGCGCCGTGGACACGCCACAAGCCAAAGGTGCTTTGGGGGTCGGGTGGGGACAAAGCACCGCCCGCCTCTGTCCCCGGTGGTGTCCCCTCCGTGCCACGTGCGGTGTCCCCAGGCAAGCGGCAGGACGGGGCGGTGGCCATGGAGATGCAGCCGCTGAAGAGCGCCGAGGGCGGGGACGCGGCGGACGGGCCGGCGACGCGGCCCCGGGGTGGCCCCAAGAAGGAGAAGTCGGTGCTCCAGGCCAAGCTGACCCAGCTGGCCGTGCAGATCGGGAAGGCAGGTGAGGCCCTGGGGTCCCCCGAACCGGGGGGTGACAAGCGCTGAGGGTGGGTGGGTTGGGGACACGGCCCCGAGGTGGCCCCGAGGACAAATCAGTGCCCCAGGCCAAACTGACCCAACTGACCGTGCAGATCAGGGTCCCCAAATGGGGTGACGAGGAGTTGGGGACACTGGGGACATGTCCTGAGGTGTGGATGACAAGTGCTGAGGGTGGGGACACTGCAGATGGGTTGGGGACACATTCCCAAGGTGTCCCCAAGAAGGACAAATCGGTCCTGCAGGGCAAAGTGACCCAACTGACCGTGCAGATCAGGGTCTGGAGGTCCCCAAGGAGGGGACGAAGGGTTGGGGACACGTCCTGAGGGGTGGCCGAGGGTGGGGACAGGACAAACCAGCGCCCCAGGCCGAACTGACCCATCCAAGTGACCACACAGATCAGAGGTGTCCCCAAAAGCGGGGTGACGGGGACACAGGGACACGTCCTGAGGGTGTCCCCGCGCAGGCCTGGCCATGTCGGCCATCACCGTCATCATCCTCGTGCTCTACTTCGTCATCGAGACCTTCGTGGTGCAGGGCCGGCCCTGGGTGGCCGAGTGCGCCCCGGTCTACGTCCAGTACTGGGTCAAGTTCTTCATCATCGGCGTCACCGTGCTGGTGGTGGCCGTCCCCGAGGGGCTCCCGCTGGCCGTCACCATCTCGCTGGCCTACTCCGTCAAGGTGGGGGCCTTCGGCTGGCCGGACGTCTGTCCATCTGTCCGTTTGTCCGTCTGGCCGTTTGTCCATGTGCCCATTTTGTCCATCTGTCCATCTGTGTCCGTTTGTTCATCTGTCTGTCTGTCCATCTGTCTGTCCATCTGTCCGTTTGTCCATCTGTCCGTTTGTCCATCCGTCCGTTTGTCCATCCGTCCGTTCGTCCATCCATGTCCATTCGTCCTTCTCTCTGTTCTTCCGTGTCCCTCTGTGTTCATCTGTGTCCATTTGTCCATCCGTGTCCGTTTGTCCATTTGTTTATCCATCCATCCACTTGTCCATCCGTCCGTTTGTCCATCTGGCCATTTGTCCATCCATGTCCATTTGTCCTTCTCTCTGTTCTTCCATGTCCCTCCGTGTCTCTCCGTGTCCCTCCATGTCCATCTGTGCCCATTTGTCCGTCCACGTCCATTTGTCCATCCGTCTGCTCACGTCCATCTGTCCATTTGTCCGTCCATCCGTTCGTCCGTCTGGCCATTTGTCCATCCATGTCCATCTGCTCATCCACGTCCGTTTGTCCATTTGTCCATCTGTCCATTTTGCCCATCCGTGTCCATCTGTCCATTTTGTCCATCCGTGTCCATCTGTCCATTTTGTCCATCTGTGTCCATCTGTCCATTTTGCCCATCCGTGTCCATCTGTCCATTTTGTCCATCCGTGTCCATCTGTCCATTTTGCCCATCCGTGTCCATCTGTCCATTTTGTCCATCCGTGTCTCATTTTCCCCCCAGGAAATGATGGACCACAACCCGCTCCCATTTTCCCCCATTCCCCCCCATTTTCCCCCATTCCCCCCCATTTTCCCCCATTCCCCCCCATTTTCCCCCATTCCCCCCCATTTTTCCCCACTTCCCCCCATCTTTTCCAGTTTCCTCCCCTATTTTTTCCCCGTTTCTTTCCCCCCCCCCCCAAATTCCCTCGTTTTCCCCCCCTCCCCAGAAAATGATGAAGGACAACAACCTGGTGCGGCACCTGGACGCCTGCGAGACCATGGGCAACGCCACGGCCATCTGCTCGGACAAGACGGGCACGCTGACCACCAACCGCATGACCGTGGTGCAGGCCTACGTGGGGGGGTCCCACTTCGGCCAGCCCCCCACCCCCGCCGCCCTGGCGCCCCCCACGCTGGACCTGCTGGCCCAGGCCATCGCCATCAACAGCGCCTACACCAGCAAGATACTGGTGAGGGGCACTGGGAGCACTGGGGGGCACTGGGAGGAGGCTGGGAGGGAATTTTGGGGGGATTTGGGGGGGATTTGGGGGGGTTTATGGGCCCAGGCCATCGCCATCAACAGCGCCTACACCAGCAAGATACTGGTGAGGGGCACTGGGAGCACTGGGAGGGGGCCGGGGGGGATTTTTGGGGGATTTTGGGGGGGTTTGGGCGGCATTTGGGGTCTCCTGGGCCGTGCTGTGGCACTAACGGGGGTCTCTGTGCCCCCTTTGTGTGCCCCCCCCCCTTGTACCTGCCCCTCACCCCCTTTACCTGCCCTCCTCACCCCCTTCCTCACCCTCTTTACCTGCCCCACCCCTTTACCTGCCCCGCCCCCTTCACCTGCCCCACCCCTTTACCTGCCCCGCCCCCTTCACCTGCCCCACCCACCCCCTTTACCTGTCCCCCCACCCCCTTTACCGGCCCCCAACCCCACCCTGTCCCCTTTACTTGTCCCCCTCACCCTTTACCTGTCTGCCCCCTTTACCTGGCCCCTCCCCTTTACCTGCCCCACCCCCTTTACCTGACTCCTTTATGTGCCCCCACCCCCTTTTTGTGCCTTCCCCCACCTCCTTTACCTGCCCCCTCACCCTTCATGTGCTCCCCTTCCCCTTTACCTGCCCCCCACCCCTTTACCTGCCCGTGACCCCTTTACCTGCCCACAACCCCTTTACCTGCCCACCTCTTTACCTGTCCTGCCCCCTTTACCTGCCATGACCCCTTTACCTGCCCCCTTTACCTGCCCGTGACCCCTTTACCTGCCCACAACCCCTTTACCTGCCCACCTCTTTACCTGTCCTGCCCCCTTTACCTGCCATGACCCCTTTACCTGCCCCCTTTACCTGCCCATGACCCCTTTACCTGCCCACCCCTTTACCTGCCCATGACCCCTTTACCTGCCCACCCCTTTACCTGCCCGTGACCCCTTTACCTGCCCACCCCTTTACCTGCCCGTGACCCCTTTACCTGCCCCCTTTACCTGCCCACGACCCCTTTACCTGCCCACGACCCCTTTACCTGCCCACCTCTTTACCTGTCCTGCCCCCTTTACCTGCCATGACCCCTTTACCTGCCCCCTTTACCTGCCCATGACCCCTTTACCTGCCCATGACCCCTTTACCTGCCCACCCCTTTACCTGCCCATGACCCCTTTACCTGCCCACCCCTTTACCTGCCCGTGACCCCTTTACCTGCCCCCTTTACCTGCCCATGACCCCTTTACCTGCCCACCCCTTTACCTGCCCATGACCCCTTTACCTGCCCACCCCTTTACCTGCCCACCCCTTTACCTGCCCGTGACCCCTTTACCTGCCCACCCCTTTACCTGCCCACCCCTTTACCTGTCCCCCTCTCCCCGCAGCCCCCCGAGGCCCCCGGGGCCCTCCCTCGGCACGTGGGCAACAAGACGGAGTGTGCGCTGCTGGGGCTGGCGCTGGCCCTGGGCCGCGACCCCGAGGCCGAGCGGGCGCAGGTGCCCGAGGAGCACCTGGTCAAGGTGTTCACCTTCAACTCGGAGCGCAAATCCATGAGCACCGTGACCCGCCGGCCCGGCGGCCAGGGCTACCGCCTGCTCTGCAAGGGCGCGTCCGAGATGGTGCTGCGCAGGTGAGCGCACCTGGGGACGCACCTGGGGGCACCTGGGGACACACCTGGAGACACCTGGGGGCACCTGGGGATACCTGGGGGAGCCACCTGGGGACACACCTGGGGGCACACCTGGGGGCACACCTGGGGGCACCTGGGGGCACACCTGGGCACACCTGGGGAGGTGCAAAGCGACCCCAAAACACACCTGGGGAGTCTCAAAGGGGCTTCCAAGAGCCCCCAGATCCCCCCCCCCCCCCGCAGGTGCAGCTCCATCCTGGACCCCGGGGGGGCCCCCTGACCCACCTGGGACCCCCCATACCCCCTCCCCTGACCCCCAGGTGTGTCGCCCCCGCAGGTGCAGCTCCATCCTGGACGCGGGGGGGGGCCCCGCGGGCGCTGGGGGGGCCGGAGCGGGAGGAGCTGGTGCGGCGCGTGGTGGAGCCGATGGCGGCGGGGGGGGCTGCGGACCCTCGCCCTCGCCTTCCGCGACTTCCCCGCCCGGCCCGAGCCCCCCTGGGACGACGAGGCCGCCGTGGTCGGGGAGCTCACCTGCATCGCCATCGTGGGCATCGAGGACCCCGTGCGGCCCGAGGTGCGCGGGGACACGGGGACATGGGGGGGACATGGGGACACGGGGACATGGGGGGGACATGGGGACATGAGGGGGAATGGGGACATGAGGGGGAATGGGGACATGGGGGGACATGGGGACATGGGGACATGGGGACATGGGGACATGGGGGGGAATGGGGACATAGGGGGGAATGGGGACATGGGGGGACACGGGGACATGGGGGGGAATGGGGACGTGGGGACACGGGGACATGGGGACATGGGGACATGGGGGGGACATGGGGACATGGGGGGGGAATGGGGACATGGGGACACGGGGGGACACGGGGACATGGGGGGGAATGGGGACGTGGGGACACGGGGACATGGGGACATGAGGGGGAATGGGGACATGAGGGGGAATGGGGACATGGGGGGACATGGGGACATGGGGACATGGGGGGGACATGGGGACATGGGGGGGGAACGGGGACATGGGGGGGAATGGGGACATGGGGACATGGGGGACATGGGGACATGGGGGGACACGGGGACATGGGGGGACATGGGGACATGGGGGGACATGGGGACATGGGGGGACACGGGGACATGAGGGGGAATGGGGACATGGGGGGACATGGGGACATGGGGGGACACGGGGACATGGGGGGACACGGGGACATGGGGGACATGGGGACATGGGGGGACATGGGGACATGGGGGGACACGGGGACATGAGGGGGAATGGGGACATGGGGGGACATGGGGGGGAATGGGGACATGGGGACATGGGGGACATGGGGACATGGGGGGGGAATGGGGACATGGGGGACATGGGGGGGAATGGGGACATGGGGACATGGGGACATGGGGGCAGACGGGGACATGGGGGGGGCTTTGGGAGAAAGGGGACATGGGGGGTCATGGCGGGGAAATGGGGACAGGGCGGGGACACACGGGGGACACCGGGGACAGCAGTGGGGACAGGTGCGTGTGGCAGGTGCCCGAGGCCATCCGGAAGTGCCAGCGCGCGGGGATCACGGTGCGGATGGTGACAGGCGACAACCTGGACACGGCGCGCGCCATCGCGGCCAAGTGCGGCATCCTGCCCGCGGGCGGCGGCGGCGACTGGCTGTGCCTGGAGGGGAAGGACTTCAACCGCAGGATCCGCAACGACCGCGGGGAGGTGGCACTGGGGACACTGGGGGACACTGGGACAGGGACTGGGGACACTGGGGGACACGGGCTGTGCCTGGAGGGGAAGGACTTCAACCGCAGGATCCGCAACGACCGCGGGGAGGTGGCACTGGGGACACTGGGGGACACTGGGACAGGGACTGGGGACACTGGGGGACACGGGCTGTGCCTGGAGGGGAAGGACTTCAACCGCAGGATCCGCAACGACCGCGGGGAGGTGGCACTGGGGACACTGGGGGACACTGGGGGACACTGGGGGACACTGGGACAGGGACTGGGGACACTGGGGGACACGGGCTGTGCCTGGAGGGGAAGGACTTCAACCGCAGGATCCGCAACGACCGCGGGGAGGTGGCACTGGGGACACTGGGGGACACTGGGGGACACTGGGACAGGGACTGGGGACACTGGGGGACACTGGGAGGGACTGGGAGGACTGGGACAGGGATTGGGGACACTGGGGGACACTGGGACAGGGACTGGGGACACTGGGACAGGGATTGGGGACACTGGGGGACACAGGGACTGGGGACACTGGAAGAGGTACTGGGATTACTGGGAGGCACTGGGAGGGGTCCCCTGCGGGTCTCGCCCCCCCCCCCCCCCAGGTGGAGCAGGATCACCTGGCCAAGGTGTGTGGGGATGTTCTGGGGTGGCTCAGGTGACGCCGGGGGTGGAACAGGTGGTCACCTGAGGGGTCTCGGGGGGGTCCCCCGGGGGTCTCGGGGGGTCCCCGGGGGTCTGACCACCTCCCCCAAACCCCCCCAGGTGGAGCAGGAGCGCCTGGACAAGGTGTGGCCCAAGCTGAGGGTCCTGGCGCGGTCATCGCCCACCGACAAACACACCCTGGTCAAAGGTGGGGATTTGGGGAGGGGTCCCGGGGGGGTGCGGGGGTCCCGGGGGGGCTCTGCCGGAGGGTCCCCAGCGCCCCCCCCCGTCCCCAGGGATCATCGACAGCACCATCGGGGACCAGCGGCAGGTCGTGGCTGTCACCGGCGACGGCACCAACGACGGCCCCGCCCTCAAAAAGGCCGACGTGGGATTCGCCATGGTAACGCCCCCTCCCCAAATAAACGGCGGGACCCCGCCCCAAATAATTAAATATCGGGACCCCGCCCCAAATATCGGGAATCGGGACCCCGCCCCAAATATTGGGACCCCACCCCAAATCTCAGAGGTGTCGAACATCATCCTGTCCCCTCACCCACCTGGGGTCACCTGGGGGTCACCTGGGGGGGTCACCTGTGGTCACTTGCGGGTCACTGGGGTCACTTGGTATCACCTGGGGGTCACCTTGGGGGGACCTGCCATGGTCACCTGGGGGTCACCTGGGGGTCACCTGGGGGTCACCTTGGGGACCTGCTATGGTCACCTGGGGGGTCACCTGGGGGTCACCTTGGGGACCTGCCATGGTCACCTGGGGGGTCACCTGGGGGTCACCTTGGGGACCTGCCATGGTCACCTGGGGGTCACCTGGGTGTCCCCAAGGGCATCGCGGGCACGGACGTGGCCAAGGAGGCGTCGGACATCATCCTGACCGACGACAACTTCTCGAGCATCGTCAAGGCCGTCATGTGGGGCCGCAACGTCTACGACAGCATCGCCAAGTTCCTGCAGTTCCAGCTCACCGTCAACGTGGTGGCCGTCATCGTGGCCTTCACCGGCGCCTGCATCACGCAGGTGAGCTCACCTGGGCACGTGGGACACCTGGGGGACTCACCTGGGCGGGTGGGACACGGGCACAGGGGGGATTTATCATCGTGGCCTTCACCGGCACCTGCATCACCCAGGGGTGAGGGGTCACCTGGGCCTGAACCTCATGGTCCTGCTGTGCCCATCTCTCTGTCCTCACCTGTCCCGATCCTCTGAGCCCACCTGTCCCCACCTGAGCTCACCTGTCCCTGCTCCCAGGACTCCCCGCTGAAGGCGGTGCAGATGCTCTGGGTGAACCTGATCATGGACACCTTGACCTGTGCCCACCTGAGCTCACCTGTCCTCACCTATCCCCACCTGAGCTCACCTGTCCTCACCTATCCCCACCTGAGCTCACCTGTCCTCACCTGTCCCCACCTGCCCAGGACTCCCCGCTGAAGGCGGTGCAGATGCTCTGGGTGAACCTGATCATGGACACCTTGACCTGTGCCCACCTGTCCTCACCTATCCCCACCTGAGCTCACCTGTCCTCACCTGTCCCCACCTGAGCTCACCTGTGCCCACCTGTCCCCACCTGTCAGGACTCCCCGCTGAAGGCGGTGCAGATGCTCTGGGTGAACCTGATCATGGGCACCTTGACCTGTGCCCACCTGAGCTCACCTGTCCTCACCTATCCCCACCTGAGCTCACCTGTGCCCACCTGTCCCCACCTGTCAGGACTCCCCGCTGAAGGCGGTGCAGATGCTCTGGGTGAACCTGATCATGGACACCTTGGCCTGTGCCCACCTGTGTGCACCTGAGCTCACCTGTCCTCACCTATCCCCACCTGAGCTCACCTGTCCTCACCTGTCCCCACCTGTCAGGACTCCCCGCTGAAGGCGGTGCAGATGCTCTGGGTGAACCTGATCATGGACACCTTGGCCTCTCTGGCTCTGGCCACGGAGCCGCCCACGGAGGCGCTGCTGCTGCGCCGCCCCTACGGCCGCGACCACCCGCTGGTGTCCGGCACCATGCTGCGCAACATCCTGGGCCACGCCGCCTACCAGCTGCTGGTCATCTTCACCCTGCTCTTCGCCGGTCAGTGACACGGGGACACGGGCACAGGGGGCGTGGGGACAGGGGGGACACGGCCCTGCAGGTCGTGGGAATCCGTGGGGACGTGGTGGGGACACAATGGGACATCCCGGGCCACGCCGCCCACCAGCCGCCGGTCGGTGACACCGGGGACAGCGTGGGAGGGGTCCCACACCCGCGGGCATGTAGCCGTGACCCCAGGGGGGTCCCCAGGGGTGTCCCCATGTCCCCAGGGGTGTCCCCGTGTCCCCAGGGGCGTCCCCATGAGTGTCCCCATGTCCCCAAGGGTGTCCCCATGAGTGTCCCCATGTCCCCAGGGGTGTCCCCATGAATGTCCCCATGTCCCCAAGGGTGTCCCCACGAGTGTCCCAGTGTCCCCAGGGGTGTCCCCATGTCCCCACGAGTGTCCCTATGTCCCCAGGGGTGTCCCCACGAGTGTCCCCATGTCCCCAGGGGTGTCCCCATGAGTGTCCCCATGCCCCCAGGGGTGTCCCCATGTCCCCATGGGTGTCCCCATGTCCCCAGGGGTGTCCCCAGGGGTGTCCCCACGAGTGTCCCCCATGTCCCCACAGGGGAGGTGCTGTTTGACATCGACAGCGGCCGCGCCGCCCCGCTGCACGCGCCGCCCTCGGAGCACTTCACCATCATCTTCAACACCTTCGTGCTGATGCAGCTCTTCAACGAGCTCAACGCGCGCAAGCTGCACGGCGAGCGGAACGTCTTCGAGGGCGTCTGCGCCAACCCCATCTTCTGCGCCATCGTCCTGGGCACCTTCGCCGTGCAGGTGACACGGGGGGACACCGGGGGACACCCGGGGGGGACGCGTGGGGACACGGAGGTGTCCGGGGGGGTGTCCTGGGGGGGGTGGGTGACCCCCCGTGTCCCCCCCCCAGGTGCTGATCGTGCAGTTCGGGGGGAAGCCGTTCAGCTGCTCCCCCCTCAATGCTGAGCAGTGGCTCTGGTGCCTCTTCGTGGGCATGGGGGAGCTCGTCTGGGGACAGGTAACGAGAGACCCCCACCCACCTGGGGACCCCTGACCCACGGGAGCCCCACCCAGGGGACCCCCACCCACCTGGGGGACCCCTGACCCACGGGAGCCCCACCCAGGGGACCCCCACCCACCTGGGGACCCCCTGACCCACGGGAGCCCCACCCAGGGGACCCCCACCCACCCAGGGGACCCCTGACCCACGGGACCCCCACCCACCTGGGGACCCCTGACCCACGGGAACCCCAAACATGGAGAACTCACGGGACCCCCACCCACCCCCACAGAGCCCCCTGACCTCTGGGGACACCCCCATTCCATTGTCCCCACTGTCCCTGGGGTGTCCCCACTGTCCCCAAGGGTCCCTGGGGTGTCCCCAAAGGTCCTGGGGTGTCCCTGGGGTGTCCCCCACTGTCCCCAAGGGTCCCGGGGTGTCCCTGGGGTGTCCCCAAAGGTCCTGGGGTGTCCCTGGGGTGTCCCCCACTGTCCCCAAGGGTCCCTGGGGTGTCCCCGGGGTGTCCCCACTGTCCCCCAAAGGTCCCGGGGTGTCCCCACTGTCCCCAAAGGTCCCGGGGTGTGTCTTGGAGTGACCACTGTGCCCTGGCCCTGCTGGCGGTCAGCGGCCGGAGTGGTCAGAGCCCAATGACCTCACTGGCCCTGGGGTGTCCCTGGGGTGTCCCTGGGTGTCCCCACTGTCCCCAAAGGTCCCGGGGTGTCCCCACTGTCCCCAAAGGTCCTGGGGTGTGTCTTGGAGTGACCACTGTGCCCTGGCCCTGCTGGCGGTCAGCAGCCGGAGTGGTCAGAGCCCAATGACCTCACTGGCCCTGGGGTGTCCCTGGGGTGTCCCCAGGGTGTCCCCACTGTCCCCAAAGGTCCCGGGGTGTCCCCTCTGTCCCCTCAGGTGCTGGTGTGTGTCCCCGGGGGGGCCGCAGTGTCCCGGCCCCTCGGGCGGTCAGTGGTCGGAGGGGTCGGAGCCCGATGACCACGACGAGCTGGACGCGGCCGAGCTGCGCCGGGGGAAGGTGCTGTGGGTCAGGGGCTTGAGCCGCATCCAGACCCAGGTGAGACCCCCCCCCCCAAAATAATCCCACCCCCCCAAAATCATCCCACCCCCCCCCCCCCCAATAATCCTACATCCCCAAAATTCCCCGCTTTGTGCCTGAACTTTGGGGGGAAAAAACCCCCAAATTTGGAATTCCCAGGGGGGAAATGGGGGTTCGGGGTTTTTTTTAGGGGAGGATTTTGGGGGTCCAGGGGGTTTGGGGTGGGTGCCCCCCCCCCAAATTCCCTTCTTTTCTCCCAGAATTTGGGGGGAAAAGCCCCCAAATTTGGGGATTTCTGGGGCAAAACCTGGGAAATGGGGGGTTGAGGGTTTTTTTTTTGGGGGTACCTGGGGGGGTCTTTGGGGATTTTTATTTGGGGCGGGGGGGGGCGGGTTCTTTTGGGTGATCATCCTTTGGGGGGATGTTTCTTAACTGGGGGGGGGGGTTAATTTGGGGTCTATTTTATCACTTTGGGTTGGGGGGGGGCTCTTTTTTATATTTTTGGGGTATCCCCCCCCCCCCTTTAATTCCTTTCCCCCCTCCCCCCGCCAGATGCGGGTGGTCCGCGCCTTCCGCAGCAATTTGGGGGGGGGTCCTCCCCCCCTGCCCCGCCCGGAGCCCCCCCTGGGGATGATGGTGCTGGCGGGGGGAGGGGGGCGGCCCTTTCGGGGTGCCCCCCCACGCCGAGCTGATTTTCGGGGACACGCGGGACATCCCCCTGATCGACGACACGGACGCCGAGAGCGAGGCCCCCCCGATCCGCGCCCCCCGCCCCCCCCCCGAACCGCAACAACAACCACCGGCCCCCTCCCCCACCCCGCGCTCTGCCCCCCCTCCCCCCGGGCGCCTCCACAGCCTCGAGACCTCGCTCTGAGCGGGGGGGGGGGTCCCCAAAATCCCATCCCCTCACCCCCCCTCCCCGAAATTGGGGAAAAAAAAACCCCCCCTTTGAAAATTGGGGGACCCCCGAATTAGGACCACCCCCCCTTAAATTGGGAAACCCCCCCTCAAATTGGGGAACCCCCCTTTAGAAACTGGGGACCCCCAAAATTAGGATCACCCCCCCCTTAAATTTGGAACGCTCCTCAAATTGGGGACCCCCCCGAATTAGGACCCCCCCTCCCCTTAAATTGAGGGAACCCCCCCCTCAAATTGGGGACCCCCCCCGAATTAGAACCACCCCCCTTAAATTGAGGGACCCTCCCTCAAATTGGGGACCCCCCCGAATTAGGACCCCCCCCCTTAAATTGGGACCCCCCCTCAAATTGGGGAACCCCCCGAATTAGGACCACCCCCCTTAAATTGAGGGACCCCCCCTCAAATTGGGGAACCCCCCCTTTCAAATTAGGGACCCCCTCCCCAAATTGGGACCCCCCCTCAAATTGGACCCCCCCTTGAAATTGGGGACCCCCCCTCAATTTAGGACCCCCCCCCATAAGCCTTGTTTTTGTTTTTTTTTTTTGGGGAGGGGGCACAGCAGCCCTGGGTTGGGTTGGGGGGTGGGGGGAGGTTTGAATTAATTAATTTATTGGGGTTTAATTGATGTAATTATTTATTTGGGCGGGGGGGAGGGGCGCGCACGGGGTCGGGACCCCCCCCCCTCGTGTGCGCCCCCCTCCCCCCCCGCGCGGGAATTAAACAGGGCCGAGGCTGAGGGGGGGGCTCCGTGTGGGTTTGTTTTTATGGGGGGGGGCGGATTTGGGGAGGGGTCCTGGGGGGGGGTCGGGAGGGAGATTTGGGGGGGTCTGTCTGTCCCATGTGATTTTTTGGGGGGGGGTCCCTCTGTCCATGAGTGTTTTATTTTGGGGGGGGTCTCAGGCTCTGTCAGGAGCTGGGGTGGGGTTTTTTTTTGGGGGGGGGGTCTCAGGGGTTGGGGGGGGGTCCCTCTGTCTGTCTGTGGGAGGGGGGGAGGGGCTCCGTCTGTCCGTCCCTTTGTGGGGGGGGGGGCTCCGCCTGTCGGGCCGGGGGTCCCGAGGGTCGCCGGGGGGGTGGGGAGGGGGGCAGCGGGGGGGGAGGGGCGGGGGTCGCGCCCCCCCCCCACCTGCGTGTCCAGGCTGTAAAGCGCCAGGAGCTCCCGCACGATTCCTTCCAGCGCGGGAGGGGTTTAACCCCGGGCTCAGCACCTGGGGGGGGGAGGGGAGGGAGGGGGAGGGGCACGGGGGGCTCGTTACCCCCCCCCCGAGACCCCCCAAAATTCCCCCCCCAAAATCCCGGGATCGCCAGGACCCCCCCAAAACCCCCCCAAGCCCCCTCCCAAATTCCCCCCAAATCCCCCCCCCAGGACCCCTCCCCGTCCTCCCCCTCACCTGCCACCACCTCGGGGGGGTCCCGGGGTCCCCCCAAATCCCCCCCAGACCCCCAAATCCCCCCAAATCCCCCCCCCGGACCCCCCCAAATCCCCCCAGACCCCTCAAATTCCCCCCAGGATCCCCCAAATCCCCCCCACCGGACCCCTCCCCACCCTCCCCCTCACCTGCCACCACCTCGGGGGGGTCCCGGGGGGCGCCCCCCCGCCCGCACAGCTCCAGCCCCAGGTGCAGCGCGGCGGCCGCCAGGTGCGGGGGGGGGTGGCGCAGGCCCAGCCCCCCCGCGGCCCCGTCCCGCAGCAGCGCCCACGAGACCCCCGGGACCCTCCCCCAGGGACCCCCCCCCCCAGCGGCCCAGCGCCAGCAGGTACTGCAGCAGGTACTGCGGGGGGGGGGGAGAGAAAATGGGGAAAAATGGGGTTAGAGACCCCCCCCCCAAAGAGACCGAAATTCCCGAAAATTCCACCCCGAATCGCCCCCAAAATTCCACCCAAAATTCCCCCCAAAATTCCACCCAAAATTCCCCCCAAATTGCCCCAAATCCCCCAAAAATTCCTCCAAAATTCCCCCAAATCCCCCAAAATTCCTCCCAAAATTCCCCCCAAATCCCCCCCAAATTCCCCCCAAAATTCCCCCAAAATTCCCCCCAAATTCCCCCCAAAATTCCCCCAAATCCCCCAAAATTCCTCCCAAAATTCCCCCCAAATCCCCCCAAAATTCCCCCCAAATTGCCCCCAAAATTCCCCCCAAAATTCCCCCCAAATTGCCCCCAAAATTCCCCCCAAATCCCCCCCAAAATTGCCCCCAAATTCCCCCCAAATCCCCTGAAACTGCCCCAAATCCCCCCAAAATCGACCCCCAAACTGCCCCAAAATTCCGCTAAAATTCCTCCCAAAATCACCCCAAATATCCCCAAAATCCCTTTTGGAGTGGGGGCCAGCAGGTACTGAGGGGGGGGTAGAAAAAAAATGGGGAAAAAATGGGGTTAACCCCCCCCCCCCCAAATAGACCGAAATTCCCGAAAATTCCTCCCCAAAATCACCCCCCAAATCTCCCCAAAATTCCCCCAAAAATCCCCTAAAATTCCTTCCAAAAGCATCCCCCAAAACTCCCTAAAAATCGTTTAAAATTCCTCCCCAAATCCCCCCCAAATTCCCCCCAAAATCCCGTTTTTGGGGAGGGGGGATCAGGCCCCCCCCCCCCCCCCCCAGGGGAGGTTCTGTAGGAGATCCATCCTGGGGGGGAATTTGGATTGGAGACCCCTCCCCAAAATATCCCCAAATCCCCCCAAAATCCCCCCCAAATATCCCAAACCGGGCGGGATTGTGGGGGGATTTTGGGGGTCCCAAAATTCCGGGATTTTTTTGGGGGATACCTGGAGGGGGGTCCCGAGGTTATTTTGGGGGGGGGGGTCTCACCTTGTGGGGGTGGGCGGAGCATCCGGAAGCACCAGAAATTCCAGAATTTGGGGTTTTTTTTGGGGGGGAATTGGGTGGAATTTTGGGGGTTTTTGGGGGTCCCAAAATTCCGGGATTTTTTTGGGGAATACCCAGGGGGGTCCCGAGGTTATTTGGGGGGGGTCTCACCTTGTGGGGGTGCGCCAGCGGCAGCCGGAAGCGCAGCACCCGCAGCAGCAGCAGCTCACACTGCAGGAGACTGTCCCGGAGCCCCCAAAAATTCCCGTCCAGGGCCGGGGGGGGGGGTCCCCGGGGTGGAGACACCTGGGGGGGGGCACAGAGGGAAATTTGGGGGGTCCTGAGGGGCTTTGGGGGAATCCTGGGGGGATTTTGGGGGGTCCTGAGGGGCTTTGGGGGAATCCTGGGGGGATTTTGGGGGGTCCTGAGGGGCTTTGGGGGAATCCCGGGGGGATTTTGGGGGGTCCTGAGGGGCTTTGGGGGAATCCCGGGGGGATTTTGGGGGGTCCTGAGGGGGTTTGGGGGAGTCCCGGGGGGATTTTGGGGGGTCCTGAGGGGCTTTGGGGGCGTTTGGGAGGCTCCTGTGAGGTCCTAAAGGGGTTTTGGGGAGATTTTGAGGGGCTTGAGGTGATTTTGGGGTATTTTGGGGTCACCTGAGGTGATTTTGGGGTCACCTGTCCCCCCTTTGCTCACCTGAGGGTGACGCTGAGGTGATTTCGGGGTATTTTTTGGGGTATTTTGGGTAACCTGAGATGGTTTTTGGCTATTTTGGGGTCACCTGTCCCCCCCTTTGCTCACCTGAGGATGACGCTGAGGTGATTTTGGGGTATTTTGGGGGTCACCTGAGGTGATTTTGGGGTCACCTGTCCCCCCTTTGCTCACCTGAGGGTGACGTTGAGGACGTCGCGGGCGCGCCGCGGGGTGCCCTGGGCCTTGGCGGCCACGAAGAGCGCGGCGGCGGCCACCAGGTAACGGTCCTGGGGGGCCCCAGGGGCCGCGGCGGCCGCGAAGGCGTGGAAGGAGCCGCAGGCCGTGGCCAGGGCGGCCGAGCCCAGCCCCAGCTTCACACCTGGGCAGGAATGGCACCCGGGTCACCTGGGGACACCCGGGGGTCACCTGAGGGTCACCTCTGAGTGTCACCTGGGTCAGAAGGTCACCTGGGCGACACCTGAGGGTCACCTGTGTCACACCTGGGTCACCTGGGGCTCACCTGGAGGGGGGGGTCACTGATGCGAGCCCACCCCTGCTGTGCCACCATGACGTCACAGTGACATCACCGAGCTCAGCT
>NW_027094826.1:0-51152 GCF_029207755.1 Chamaea fasciata | reverse complement strand
GAAACCGGGCCGGAATTAAAGTTATTCAATTAATTCGAATTAAACCGGGCTGGAATGAAAATTATTTTGTTAATTCCAATTAAAACTGGGCTGGAACTGAAATTATTTAATTAATTCAAATTAAAACTGGGCTGGAACGAAAATTATTCCATTAATTTAAATGAAACCGGGCTGGAATTAAAATTCTTGAATTAAATCAAATTAAAACTGGGCTGGAACGAAAATGACGGAATTAATTGGAACGAAACCGGGCTGGAACGAAAGTCATTTTGGGGCGGCTCCAGGTTTCCCACGATTCTTTGGGGCTGTTTTCCACATTTTCCAGGATTTCGGCAGGTTTTCTCCCGCATTTTCCAGGATTTTTTGGGAGGGGAGTTCCCACGTTTTCCAGGGTTTTTCCAGGGATTTTCCCCACCAGTTTTTAAGGTCTCCGAGACATTTTTTTTCCCCAAGAAAAACTCTTTTTTGGGGGGGAGGTCTTCCACGTTTTCCACGGTTTTGGGGCAGTTTTCCACGTTTTTCCAGGATTTCGGGGGGGGATTTTCCCGATTTCCCACATTTTGGAGGGGAAGTTTGCCTTTTCCCCATTATTTTGGGGGGTTTTCCTATTTTCCATGATTTTTTTTGGCGTGCGTTCCCACATTTTCCCTGATTTTTTTGGAGGGGATTTCCACATTTCCCAGGATTTTGGGGGGTTTTTCCCTATTTTTTGGGGGTGGATTTCCCCTTTTTCCATGATTTTCGGGAGGATTTCCCCTTTTATCCATGATTTTGGGGGGTTTTTCCTACATTTTCCATGATTTTTGGGGATGTTCTTCCACCTTTCCCACGATTGTTTTGCGCAGTTTCCCACATTTTTCACGACTCTGGGGAGCGATTTCCCTTTTTTTTCCATGATTTGGGGTTTTTTCCCACAATTCCCACTTTTTTTTTGGGTGCGATTTCCCACATTTTCCACTTTTTTCTTTTCTTTTTTTTTGGGAATTTCCCTTTTCCCCACGTTTTTCGTGGTGTTTTCCCACATTTTCCCACCGTTTCCTCCCTTTTTTAAACCCTCCAAACCCTTTTTCCCAAGAAAACCTCACACATCCCCCCCCTCCCCCCCCCCTGGAATTTTTCCCTCCGAGGTTTTTTTCCTGAAATTTTTAACCTGGATTCTCCCAAAAATAAAAAAATAAAAATTACAAACAGGCCGGAATTGGAGCAAATTTCCCTTTCCCTTTCTCTCTCTCTCTCTTTTTCTTTTTCCCAGCCCCAAAAACTTGGAAAAATTCCCAAATTCCCTTTTTTTTTTTTTTTTTCCGGACTTTGAAGCCCAAATTTTTTTTTTTTTTTGGCAGCGGGAACAGAGGAGCCTTTGAGGGATCCCAAAAAAACCCAAAACAACGGGATCTTTGTTTCCCCTCCAGGGATTTCTCCTTTTTTTTTTTGGAATAAAAGGGACAAAAACCCTTCCGGGGTTTTTTTTTTTTGGGATGAAATCCCCGGGATTTGGGGAATTTTTTTTGGGGGGCGGGATTTTTAAGGGGATCCCGATTCCTGGTGAGGGGAAATCCCAAATTTGGGGGGGGGGGGAGGAGGGGGGAAGGGAAATTCTGGATTTTAGGAGCCCCGAAATTCGTGGAATTCGGCGGGAAAAGGGGGATCCCAATGCCTGGTGAGGGAAACCCCAAATCTTTGGGAATTTTTTGGGGGGAAAAGGGAAATCCCCGATTTGGGGGGAGCTAAAATCCCTGGAATTGGCAGGGTCAGGTTTGGGGTCAGGTTTGGGGGATTTGGGGTCAGGTTTGGGGTCAGGTTTGGGGTCAAGCGTTTGGGGTTTTGGGGTCAGGGGTTTGGGGTCAAGGTCAGGGGTTTGGGGTCAGGTTTGGGGTCAGGTTTGGGGTTTTGGGGTCAGGGGTTTGGGGTCAGGTTTGGGGTTTTGGGGTCAGGGGTTTGGGGTCAGGTTTGGGGTCAGGGGTTTGGGGTTTTGGCGTCAGGGGTTTGGGGTCAGGGTTGGGGCTTTGGGGTCAGGATTTGGGTCAATTTGGGGGTTTTGGGATCAGGTTTGGGGCGTTTGGGGTCTGGATTGGGGGTTTTAGGGTCAGGTTTGGGGTTTGGGGTTCAGGTTCAGGGCTAAGGGTCAGGCTTGGGGGGCTTTGGGGTCAGGGTTGGGGTCAAGGTCAGGGGTTTGGGGTCAGCTTTGGGGTCAGGTTTGGGGGTTTGGGGGTCCCCAGTGTCCCCATTGTCCCCAGTGTCCCCAATTCCCCAGGATGTCCCCATTGTCCCCGGTGTCCCCATTGTCCCCAATTCCCCAGGATGTCCCCATTGTTCCCGGTGTCCCCGGTGTCCCCATTGTCCCCGGTGTCCCCAATGTCCCCAATTCCCCAGGAAGTCCCCGGTGTCCCCATTGTCCCTGGTGTCCCCATTGTCCCCAATGTCCCCATTGTCCCCAATGTCCCCAATTCCCCAGGAAGTCCCCGGTGTCCCCGGTGTCCCCAATTCCCCAGGATGTCCCCGGTGTCCCCATTGTCCCCGGTGTCCCCAATTCCCCAGGATGTCCCCAGTGTCCCCATTGTCCCCATTGTCCCCGGTGTCCCCATTGTCCCCATTGTCCCCAATGTCCCCATTGTCCCCATTGTCCCCAGTTCCCCAGGAAGTCCCCGGTGTCCCCGGTGTCCCCAGTTCCCCAGGATGTCCCCATTGTCCCCGGTGTCCCCATTGTCCCCAATGTCCCCATTGTCCCCATTGTCCCCGGTGTCCCCATTGTCCCCAATGTCCCCATTGTCCCCATTGTCCCCAGTTCCCCAGGAAGTCCCCGGTGTCCCCGGTGTCCCCAATTCCCCAGGAAGTCCCCGGGGTCCCCGGGGTCACTCACAAGAGGTCCCTGGGCGCCGTTTTCACCAGCAGCCGCAGCAGTCTCCATCCGCCCCCGCCCAGGCACAGCCCCAGCGCCGCGGCCGCGCTCCAGCCCCAGGGCGCCCCGAGCAGCCGCAGCAGCCCCAGCGAGCCCAGGGACAGCGCGCACAGCCCGCGCCCGCGCATCGCCCCGCCGCGCACCGGGGACAAACGGGACCGGGCCGGGCGGTAAACGGGGACGGGCCGGGGGTGGGCCGGGGATGGACCGGGATTGGACCGGGGATGGACCGGGGAGAAACGGGATTGGACCGGGGACAAACGGGGATGGAACCGGGGAGAAACGGGACCGGACCGGGGGGAAACGGGGACGGGCCGGGGGTGGGCCGGGGATGGACCGGGATTGGACCGGGGGAACCGGGGAGAAACGGGATTGGACCGGGACACACCGGGGATTGGGCCGGGAGAACCGGGGAGAAACGGGATTGGACCGGGGAGAAACGGGGATGGAACCGGGGACAAACGGGACTGGACCGGGCGGTAAACGGGGACGGGCCGGGGGTGGGACCGGGGATGGACCGGGATTGGACCGGGGGAACCGGGGAGAAACGGGATTGGACCGGGGAGAAACGGGGATGGAACCGGGGAGAAACGGGACCGGACCGGGGGGAAACGGGGACGGGCCGGGGGTGGGCCGGGGGTGGACCGGGATTGGACCGGGAGAAACGGGGATGGAACCGGGGAGAAACGGGACTGGACCGGGGGGTAAACGGGGACGGGCCGGGGGTGGGACCGGGGATGGACCGGGATTGGACCGGGGATGGACCGGGGAGAAACGGGATTGGACCGGGGGAACCGGGGAGAAACGGGATTGGACCGGGGGAACCGGGGAGAAACGGGATTGGACCGGGGGAACCGGGGAGAAACGGGACTGGACCGGGGATGGACCGGGGAGAAACGGGATTGGACCGGGGGAACCGAGGAGAAACCGGGATGGGACCGGGGGAACCGGGGAGAAACCGGGATGGGACCGGGGGAACCGGGGAGAAACGGGATTGGACCGGGGGAACCGGGGATGGACCAGGAGAACCGGGGATAAACGGGGACTGGACCAGGGGAACCGGGGAGAAACGCGGGTTGGACCGGGACACACCGGGGATAAACGGGGATTGGACCGGGGAAACCGAGGAGAAACCGGGATGGGACCGGGGGAACCGGGGAGAAACGGGATTGGACCGGGGGAACCGGGGAGAAACGGGATTGGACCGGGGGAACCGGGGAGAAACGGGACTGGACCGGGGATGGACCGGGGAGAAACGGGATTGGACCGGGGGAACCGAGGAGAAACCGGGATGGGACCGGGGGAACCGGGGAGAAACCGGGATGGGACCGGGGGAACCGGGGAGAAACGGGATTGGACCGGGGGAACCGGGGATGGACCAGGAGAACCGGGGATAAACGGGGACTGGACCAGGGGAACCGGGGAGAAACGCGGGTTGGACCGGGACACACCGGGGATAAACGGGGATTGGACCGGGGAAACCGGGGAGAAACGGGGGTTGGACCGGGAGAAATGGGGAGAACCGGGGATTGAACCAGGCAGGGCCGGGATACCGGGAATTACCGCGGAGAACCGAGAATAACGGGATGCGGGAATGGCCGGGAATTACCGCGGAGAACCGGGAAAGGGATGGGGAGATGGACGGGAATAACCGGGAATTTCGAGGAATAGCCGGGAATAACCGGGAACGGGATGGGGAAACAACCGAGACAACCGGGAATCACCGGGACAACCGGGAATAACCGGGACAGCCGGGAACGGGATGGGGGAACGGGAACCGGGACGGGGGAAGGGGAACAGGGAACTGCGGGAGCCGGGACGGGGATGAGCGGCCGCCTCGGGGCTCAGTGAGCGAGCCGGGCTGGGGCAACGGGAACCGGGAACCGGGAACCGGGAACCGGGGCTGGTTCGGGGCTCCGGGGCTGGGATGAGGCTCCGGGGGTCGCTCCGGGGCACCGGGAGCCGCTTCGGACTTCAGCGAAGGATCCGGGCCGCGGCTCCGGGGTCGGTTCAGGCCTCAGCGAAGGCTCCGGGGCTGGTTCGGGGCTCCGGTCCCGGTCCGGTTCTCCCCGCGGGCTCCGGGGGTCGCTCCGGTCCCGGTCCGGTTCTCCCCGCGGGCTCCGGGGGTCGCTCCGGTCCCTGACCGGTTCTCCCTGCGGGCTCCGGTCCCGGTCCGGTGCTCCCCGCGGGCTCCGGTCCCGCTCGGGGCTCCGAGGCCTCCCCGGGGCCCTCCCGGAGCCGCCGCCGCCGCTCCCGCCCCGCCGCTCTCGCCCTCAGGCGAGGCCACGCCCACGAGAGGCGGGGTTTGGAGAACGCCGCGTTTCTATTGGTTGGCAGTGCGGCTGGCGGTAGCTGATTGGGTGAGGCGAGGGGGCGGGAAAAGGAGAGGGGTCAGCACGGGGGAAGGGGCGGGAGCTCAATATATTATGCGAATACAGACTTGCATATATTATGCAAATGAAGGGTGGGGCCTAACGGAGCCACGCCCACGCGCTGTTGGCGCCCCCTAGCGGGGGGAGGACGGCACGGGAATTCTCCAGGCTTGGGGATCCCCAAAATCGGGATCAGCCCCAAAATCGGGATCCCCGAAATCGGGATCCTCCGAAATCGGGATCCTCGAAATCGGGATCCCCAAAATCGGGATCCTCCGAAATCGGGACCCCAAAATCGGGATCCCCGAAATCGGGATCCTCCGAAATCGGGAACCCAAAATCGGGATCCCCGAAATCGGGATCCTCCGAAATCGGGACCCCAAAATCGGGAATCCCGAAATCGGGACCCCAAAATCGGGACCCCAAAATCGGGACCCCCTCCCAGGGGCCCCCATGACCATGGAGACCCCAAAACCCAAACCCCAAAACCCCGGGATCCCCTCCCCCCCCCCATGGCCTTGGGGGCCCCTCCCCCACCCTCCCCGCCCCTCCCCCACCCCGCGTTTAATCCGATTGCCCCAAATCCCAAATCCCAAATCCCAAATCCCAAATCCCAGATCCCAGATCCCAGATCCGCGCTCGCTCCGCCACCGGACACGACCCCGGGGGGGGCTCCGCTTTTATTTCTGCCTTTATTTTGGGGGTTCCTTCCCTTTTTTTGGGGGATTCCATCCCTTTTTGGGGGTTCCCATCCCCATTTTGGGGGTTCCATCCCTTTATTTTGGGGGTTTCCATCCCATTTTTTGGGGCTCCCATCCCCATTTTGGGGTTTCCATCCCTTTATTTTGGGGATTCCATCCCATTTTTTGGGGTTCCCATCCCCATTTTGGGGTTCCATCCCTTTATTTTGGGGGTTTCCATCCCATTTTTTGGGGTTTCCATCCCATTTTTTGGGGTTTCCATCCCCATTTTGGGGTTCCTTCCCTTTATTTTGGGGTTTCCATCCCATTTTTTGGGGTTCCCATCCCCATTTTGGGGTTTCCATCCCTTTTATTTTGGAGGTTTCCAGCCCCTTTTTGCCTTTCCGGCCCTTGGTTTGCGGTTAAAACCCCGTTTTTCGGGACAAACCACCCGGTTTTTAAAGAAAACTTTTATTTTTGGGGGGGGCTAAAACCCCTCATTGTTTTTAATAACCCCTCCCCCCCATTGTTTCGAATAAAAACTCCATTTTTCTTCAATAAAACTCCATTTCTCTTTAATAAAACTCCATTTTTCTTCAATAAAACTCCATTTTTCTTCAATAAAACTCCATTTTTCTTTAATAAAACTCCGTTTTCTTTAATAAAACTCCATTTTTCTTCAATAAAACTCCATTTCTCTTTAATAAAACTCCATTTTTCTTCAATAAAACTCCATTTCTCTTTAATAAAACTCCATTTTTCTTCAATAAAACTCCGTTTCTCTTTAATAAAACTCCATTTTTCTTCAATAAAACTCCATTTCTTTTTAATAAAACTCCATTTCTCTTTAATAAAACTCCATTTTCTTTAATAAAATTCCATTTTTCTTTAACAAAACCCCATTTCTCTTTAATTAAATTCCACTTTTCTTTAATTAAATTCCATTTCCCTTGAATAAAACTCCGTTTTTGGGTGATAAAATCCCGTTTTCGGGGCTAAATAAAAGCCCCACCCCCCTGGCGCCCCTCCCCCCAGCCCTTCCCACCCCTCCCCCGCTCTCGCCGCTAATGAACCCGCTAATGAACCCGCTAATTAATCCGCTAATTAATCCGCTCGCTCCCAATCCGCGCTCGGCAGAGACGCTCCCCGGGGAGCTCCGGCCCTTTTTTTTCCTTTTTTTTGCTTTTTTTTTATCCCGCGATTTTTTCGGGATAAATTTCCCTTTTTTCGGGATAAATTTCCCTTTTTTCGGGATAAAATTCCCTTTTTTCGGGATAAAATTCCCTTTTTTCGGGATAAATTTCCCTTTTTTCGGGATAAAATTCCCTTTTTTCGCGATAAAATTCCCTTTTTTCGGGATAAAATTCCCTTTTTTCGGGATAAAATTCCCGTCTTCCCCGCCGCTTTTTTACCCCCACACTCCTTTTTCTTTTCTTCATTTTCCTTTTTATTTTTTCTTTTTTTTCTTTTCCCCCCTCCCCCAGGAATAAAATTCCCGATTTTCCCCATCCCAGTCTTTTTTTTTTTAATTATTATTATTTTTTTTTTTTAAATTTTTTCCCCAGGGATAAACCTCTCCATTTTTTCCGGACAAATCCCAGATTTTTAGGGATAAACCCTCATTTTTTTAAACAATAAACCCCCACCATTTTCAGCCCTAAAACCCCGTTATATATATATTTTTTACTCCCTTTTTTCTTCCCCTCAACCCCCCATTTTTAGGGACAAAACTTATTTTTTTTAATAACCTCCGTATTTTTTTTTAGGATAAAATCTCTATTTTTAGGGACAGAACCCCCGGGGATTTTTTTTTTTTTTTAATAACCTCCGTATTTTTTTTTTTTAGGATAAAATCCCCGTTTTCAGGGATAGAATCCCCGGGTGGTTTTTTTTAATTTTATTTTAGTATAACCCCCTCATTTCCATCCCTTAACCCGCCTTTTTTTAAGGCTAAACCCCCATTTTCAACCTTTTAAAACCCCATTTTTTAACGATAAAACCCCCATTATTTTAGATTTTTAAAACCCCATTTTTTTTAGGATAAACTCCTCAATTTCAGCCCTAAACCTCCCATTTTCACCCCCCAAAACCCCCAAATTTTTTTAGGATCCCCCCCCATTTTTTAGGCTAAACCCCCCATTTTTCACCCCTAAAACCCCAAATTTTTTTAGGATCCCCCCCCATTTTTCACCCCCAAAACCCCCAATTTTTTTAGGATCCCCCCCCATTTTTTCACCTCTAAACCCCCAATTTTTTTAGGACCCCCCCCCCCATTTTTTAGGCTAAACCCCCCCGCATTTTCCCCCCCCAAAACCCCAATTTTTTTAGGACCCCCCCCCGTTTTTTTAGGCTAAACACCCCATTTTCCCCCCCGGATTTTTCCCCCCACGCCCCCATTTTCCCCCCAAAATCCCCAAATTTTTTTAGGACCCCCCCCGGTTTTTTTAGGCTAAACCCCCCATTTTCCCCCCCAAAACCCCCAATTGTTTTTAGGCTAAACCCCCCCATTTTTCACCCCTAAAATCCCCCAATTTTTTTAGGACCCCCCCCATTTTTTAAGCTAACCCCCCCCCGCATTTTCCCCCCCAAAACCCCCAATTTTTTTAGGATCCCCCCCGTTTTTTTTAGGCTAAACCCCCCATATCCCCCCCCGGATTTTTCCCCCCGGATCATCATTATTCCTCATTATTATTATTTTTTTTTTTGGGGAGAGGGGGGGCTGCTCATGGCGTGGTCGCTGTTCTCGGGGCGGGCGCTGCTGTGGCTGCGCTCGGAGCGGCGCCTGGACACGGAGCGGGAGGTGCGCGCGGCGCTGGAGAACCGCGTGCTGCTGCTGCTCTTCGCCGCGCCGCGCTGCCCGCGCTGCCGCGAGTTCGAGCCCCGCCTGCGCCGCTTCTGCCGCCGCCTCACCGACCCCGCGCACGTCGAGCGGCCCGAGCAGCTGCGCCTCATCTACCTGGGCCGCCAGGGCGGCGAGCAGGAGCACCGGCGCTACCTGAGGGCCATGCCCCGCGCCTGGATGGCGCTGCCCCACGGCGATCCGCTCCCCAGGTGAGGGACAGGTGGGACAGGTGGGGGACAGGTGGGGACAGGTGGGGACACCTGGGGTAGGTGAGGGACAGGGGACACCTGGGGTAGGTGAGGGACAGGTGGGGACAGGTGGAGAAACCTATGACAGGTGGGGACACCTGGGGTAGGTGAGGGACAGGTGGGGACAGGTGCGGACAGCTATGGTAGGTGAGGGACAGGTGGGGACAGGAGGGGACACCTGGGGTAGGTAAGGGACAGGTGAGGACAGGTGGGACAGGTGGAGAAACCTATGACAGGTGGGGAACAGGTGGGGACACCCAGGGTAGGTGAGGGGACAGGTGGGGACACCTGGGGTAGGTGAGGGACAGGTGGGGACAGGAGGGACAGCTATGGTAGGTGAGGGACAGGTGGGGACACCTGTGGTAGGTGGGGGACAGGTGGGACAGGTGGAGAAACCTATGGCAGGTGGGGACACCCGGGGTAGGTGAGGGACAGGTGGGACAGGTGGAGAAACCTATGGCAGGTGGGGGCAGGTAGGACAGGTGGGGACACCTGGGGTGGTGGGGGACAGGTGAGGACAGGGGAGATAGGGGATAATGAGGGGGAGACCTGGGACAGGTGGGGGACATCTATGGTAGGTGGGGACAGGTGAGGACAGGAGGGACAGGTGGGGACACCTGGGGTAGGTGGGGGACAGGTGGGGGCAGGAGGGGATGGGGGAGTGGGCCAGGTGGGGATGGATGGGGACACCTTCGGGAGGTGAGGGACAGGTGGGAAAAGGGGAGGATGAAGGGGACAGGAGGCACAGCTGGGACAGGTGAGGTCACCTTTGGAAGGTGAGGGACAGGTGGGAAGCCATTTCCCCCCCATTATTTCCCAATTTCCCCATTTTTCCCCATTTCTCCCATTATTTCCCAATTTCCCCATTTTCCCCCATTATTTCCCATTTTCCCCATTATTTCCCATTAATTTTCCCCATTATTCCCCATTTCCCCCCCTTATTCCCCATTATTTCCCATTAATTTCCCCCATTATTTCCCCCCATTATTCCCCATTATTTCCCATTATTACCCATTAATTTCCCCCGTTATTCCCCTTTATTCTCCATTATTTCCCATTAATTTCCCCCATTATTTCCCATTTTCCCCCACTCTTCCCCATTTCCCCCCATTATTTCCCATTATTTCCCATTATTCCCCCATTATTTCCTATTTCCCCCATTAATTTCCCCATTAATTTCCCCATTAATTTCCCCCATTATTCCCCATTATTCCCCATTAATTTCCCCCATTATTTCCCCCATTATTCCCATTATTCCCCATTAATTTCCGCCATTATTTCCCCCCATTATTTCCCATTATTCCCCATTAATTTCCCCCATTATTTCCCATTATTCCCCATTATTCCCCATTAATTTCCCCATTATTCCCCATTAATTTCCCCCATTATTTCCCCCCATTACTCCCCCTTATTCCCCATTAATTTCCCCATTATTCCCCATTAATTTCCCCCATTATTTCCCCCCATTTTCCCCCCTTATTCCCCATTAATTTCCCCCATTAATTTCCCCATTATTCCCCATTAATTTTCCCCATTATTCCCCATTATTCCCCATTATTCCCCCTTATTCCCCATTAATTTTCCCCATTATTTCCCCCCATTACTCCCCCTTATTCCCCATTAATTTCCCCATTATTCCCCATCAATTTCCCCCATTATTTCCCCCCATTATTTCCCATTATTCCCCATTATTCCCCATTATTCCCCATTAATTTCCCCATTATTCCCCCTTATTCCCCATTATTCCCCATTATTTCCCATTATTCCCCATTATTCCCCATTAATTCCCCCATTATTTCCCCCCATTACTCCCCCTTATTCCCCATTAATTTCCCCATTAATTTCCCCCATTATTTCCCCCTTATTCCCCATTAATTTCCCATTATTCCCCGTTATTCCCCATTAATTTCCCCCATTATTTCCCCCCATTTTTCCCCCCTTATTCCCCATCAATTCCCCCATTAATTCCCCCATTATTCCCCATTATTTCCCATTATTCCCCATTAATTTCCCCCATTATTCCCCCTTATTCCCCATTAATTTCCCCCATTATTTCCCCCCATTATTCCCCCTTATTCCCCATTAATTTCCCCCATTATTTCCCCCCATTTTCCCCCCTTATTCCCCATTAATTTCCCCATTATTCCCCATTAATTTCCCCCTTATTCCCCATTAATTTCCCCCTTATTCCCCATTAATTTCCCCCATTATTTCCCCCTTATACCCCATTAATTTCCCCCATTATTTCCCCCCATTTTTCCCCCTTATTCCCCCTTATTCCCCATTAATTCCCCCATTATTTCCCCCCATTATTCCCCCTTATTCCCCATTAATTTCCCCCATTATTTCCCCCCATTTTTCCCCCCTTATTCCCCATCAATTCCCCCATTAATTCCCCCATTATTCCCCATTATTTCCCATTATTCCCCATTAATTTCCCCCATTATTCCCCCTTATTCCCCATTAATTTCCCCCATTATTTCCCCCCATTTTCCCCCCTTATTCCCCATCAATTTCCCCCATTAATTTCCCCATTATCCCCCGTTATTCCCCATTAATTTCCCCCTTATTCCCCATTAATTTCCCCCTTATTCCCCATTAATTTCCCCATTATTCCCCATTATTCCCCCTTATTCCCCATTAATTTCCCCCATTATTTCCCCCCATTACTCCCCCTTATTCCCCATTAATTTCCCCATTATTCCCCATTAATTTCCCCATTATTCCCCCTTATTCCCCATTAATTTCCCCATTATTCCCCATTACTCCCCCTTATTCCCCATTAATTTCCCATTATCCCCCGTTATTCCCCATTAATTTCCCCCATTATTTCCCCCCATTACTCCCCCTTATTCCCCATTAATTTCCCCCTTATTCCCCCTTATTCCCCATTAATTTCCCATTATCCCCCGTTATTCCCCATTAATTTCCCCCATTATTTCCCCCCATTTTCCCCCCTTATCCCCCATCAATTCCCCCATTAATTTCCCCCCCCGTGCCCCTCTCCGCCCGTTCCTCCGCGCAGCGAGCTGGCCGACCGTTTCGGCGTGTCGGAGCTGCCGGCCGTGGTGGTGCTGGCGCCCAGCGGCGCCGTCCTGGTCCCCAACGCTGTGGCCGAGATCCGCGACTCCGGCCCCGCGTGTTTCCGCGCCTGGCGCGAGGCGGCCGAGCTGCTGGACAGGAACTTCCAGGAGAGGGAGGACACGGAGAAACCGGCGCCCCGGAGCTTCACCGAGCCCCTGCGCAAACTCAAGTATCGCCTCTGGGACCGCGACGAGCACGACGACGAGCACGATGACCACGACGACGACGACGACGACGAGGAAGGGGAGAAGGAGTAGAAGGTCAAATCCGAAATCCCGGCGGTTTTCCCGAAAAATAAACGAGGGAAGAGGAGGAGGAAGAGGAAGAGGAAGAGGAGTAGTGGATTGGATCGGAAATCCCGGCAGTTTTCCCAAAAAATAAACGAGGAAAGAGGAGGAGGAGGAGGAGGAATGGGAGTAGTGGATTGGATCGGAAATCCCGGCAGTTTTCCCGAAAAATAAATGAGGAAGGAGGAGGAGGAGGAGGAGGAGGAATGGGAGTAGTGGATTGGATCGGAAATCCCGGCAGTTTTCCCAAAAAATAAACGAGGAAAGAGGAGGAGGAGGAGGAGGAGGAGGAGGAGGAGGAATGGGAGTAGTGGATTGGATCGGAAATCCCGGCAGTTTTTCCAAAAAATAAACGAGGGAAGAGGAGGAGGAGGAATGGGAGTAGTGGATTGGATCGGAAATCCCGGCAGTTTTTCCAAAAAATAAACGAGGAAAGAGGAGGAGGAGGAGGAGGAAGAGGAGTAGTGGATTGGATCGGAAAGCCCGGCAGTTTTCCCAAAAAATAAATGAGGAAGGAGGAGGAGGAGGAGGAGGAATGGGAGTAGTGGATTGGATCGGAAATCCCGGCGGTTTTCCCGAAAAATAAATGAGGAAGGAGGAGGAGGAGGAGGAGGAATGGGAGTAGTGGATTGGATCGGAAAGCCCGGCAGTTTTCCCAAAAAATAAATGAGGAAGGAGGAGGAGGAGGAGGAGGAATGGGAGTAGTGGATTGGATCGGAAAGCCCGGCAGTTTTCCCAAAAAATAAATGAGGAAGGAGTAGGAGGAGGAGGAGGAATGGGAGTAGTGGATTGGATCCGAAATCCCGGCGGTTTTCCCGAAAACTAAACGAGGAAGGAGGAGGAGGAAGAGGAGGAAGAGGAATGGGAGTAGTGGATTGGATCGGAAATCCCGGCGGTTTTCCCGAAAAATAAACGAGGGAAGAGGAGGAGGAGGAGGAGGAATGGGAGTAGAGGATCGGATCCGAAGATGCCGCTCCTGCTCTGCTCCCTCCATTGGAGGAATCCACCCGAAATCCCAGGAATTTTCCCCAAAAATGCAGGAAATGGAGGAGGAAGAGGAGGAAGAGGAGGAGGAGAAGCGGCAAATTCCGGGACGGATCCAACCGGGACTGGAGGAATTATTGGAGGAACCCACCCAAAATCCCGTCGCTTTTCCCAAGGAAAGAAAATGGGAATTCTGTGAGGTCGACCCAGTCTAATCCCAAATTCCGCTCTTTTGACCCCACCGGGGAAATCAATGACGTCATTAAAAAATTATTAATGAAACTCGATTGAACTCAAGGAATCCAATTTATTCCCGTTTTAATCCCAGTTCAGGAATTAAACTGGTGCCAGTCTGGGATTTAAACTGGTCCCAGTTTGGGATTGAACCGGTCCCAGTTTGGGATTTAACCGGTCCCAGTTTGGGATTTAAACCGGTCCCAGTCTGGGATTTAAACTGGTCCCAGTCTGGGATTTAACCGGTCCCAGTTTGGGATTTAAACTGGTCCCAGTTTGGGATTGAACTGGTCCCAGTTTGGGATTTAAACTGGTCCCAGTTTGGGATTTAAACTGGTCCCAGTCTGGGATTTAAACTGGTCCCAGTTTGGGATTGAACTGGTCCCAGTTTGGGATTAAAACTGGTCCCAGTTTGGGATTTAAACTGGTCCCAGTCTGGGATTTAACCGGTCCCAGTTTGGGATTTAAACTGGTCCCAGTTTGGGATTGAACTGGTCCCAGTTTGGGATTTAAACGGTCCCAGTTTGGGATTTAAACTGGTCCCAGTCTGGGATTGAACTGGTCCCAGTTTGGGATTTAAACTGGTCCCAGTTTGGGATTTAAACTGGTCCCAGTCTGGGATTTAAACTGGTCCCAGTTTGGGATTGAACTGGTCCCAGTTTGGGATTAAAACTGGTCCCAGTTTGGGATTTAAACTGGTCCCAGTCTGGGATTTAACCGGTCCCAGCCCCAGCCCGCGGAGTTTTCCCGGGATTTGGGGATTTCGGGTTCCCGGGATTTGGGGATTTCGAATTCCCGGGATTTGGGGATCTCGGGTTCCCGGGATTTGGGGATTTCGAATTCCCGGGATTTGGGGATCTCGGGTTCCCGGGATTTTTGGGGATTTCGGGGATCTCGGGTTCCCGGGATCGGGTTTCAGGCCCCGCCCGGGGGCGGCTCCGGCGGCTCCTCGGAGGAATTTTCCCATTTTCCCCTTCCCGGTTTTCTCCGGCCGCCTCCGACTTCTTTTTGTGTGTGTGTGTGTTTTCATCCCTCCCAAAAAAGGGAATTTTGGGGAATTTCCCCCCCGGAGCGCCGCGTGCTGATCCCAGGTGAGAATTCCCAAAAAACTTCCCCTCGGAGCCGGAAAATGGAAAAAAAAAAAAAAAAAAAAAAAAGAAAGAAAAAAGTGGAATTTTGGGGGTTTTTATGGGATTTTGGGAGGGGGGGGGGATTTGTTGGGAGGAGAATTCCAGCCGAATTCCAGCCGAATTCCGGGAGTTTTCCCCCAAAATCCCGCGGGTCTGGGGAGGAGGGCGGGAGGCCCTTCCCGGGGTTTTTTTTTGGGGAAAAAAAAGGGATTTTGGGGGGTTTTTAAAGGATTTGGGGAGTGAAGGAGCTCCCGAGGGAGGAGGGGGAGGGAAAGGCCCAAAGGGGAGGGAAAAATCCCGGGAAAAGAGGGAAAATTCCTCCAGGAAAAAACCCTCCGAGATCCAAGGAAATGCTCCCAAAAATCTAAGGAAAAACCCCAAATCCAGGGAAAAGACTCCAAATTCTGGGGGGAAAACCCCCAAAATCCAGGGAAACCCCCCGAAATTAAGAGGAACCCCCCCCCAAAATCCAAGGAAATGCCCAAAATCCAGGGGAGAAAAAACCAAAATCAAGGAAAAAAAAAAAAAAAAACAAATCCAAGGGAAAGAAACCCAAATCCAGGGGAAAAAAACACCCCAAAATCCAGGGAAAAAACCCCCAAAATCCAGGAAAAAAAACCCCAAAATCCAGGGAAAAAACCCCCAAACTCGGGGGAAAAAAAGCCAAATCCAAGGAAAAACTCCAAATCCAGGGAAAAAAAACCTCAAACACTAAATCCGAGGGGGAAAAAAATCTCCCAATCCAATGAAAACTCCGTAAAATTCCGGGGGAAAAGCCCCAAATCCAATGAAAAACCCCCAAATCCAGGGGAAAACCCCCAAAATTCAGGGAAAAAATCCCAAAATTCAAGGAAAAAAACCCCAAATCCAGGGAAAATCCCAAAATTCAAGGAAAAAAACCCCCAAATCCAGGGAAAATCCCCAAAATTCAGGAAAGAAAACCCCAAAATCCAGGAAAAATCCCAAAATTCAGGAAAGAAAACCCCAAAATCCAGGAAAAATCCCAAAATTCAGGAAAGAAAACCCCAAAATCCAGGAAAAATCCCAAAATTCAGGGAAGAAAACCCCAAAATCCAGGAAAAATCCCAAAATTCAAGGAAAAAAACCCCAAATCCAGGGAAAAATCCCGAAATTCAGTAAAGAAAACCCCAAAATCCAGGAAAAATCCCAAAATTCAAGGAAAAAACCCCCAAATCCAGGGAAAATCCCAAAATTCAGGAAAGAAAACCCCAAAATCCAGGAAAAATCCCAAAATTCAGGAAAGAAAATCCCAAAATCCAGGAAAAATCCCAAAATTCAAGGAAAAAACCCCCAAATCCAGGGAAAATCCCAAAATTCAGGAAAGAAAACCCCAAAATCCAGGAAAAATCCCAAAATTCAGGAAAGAAAATCCCAAAATCCAGGAAAAATCCCAAAATTCAGGAAAGAAAACCCCAAAATCCAGGAAAAATCCCAAAATTCAGGGAAGAAAACCCCAAAATCCAGGAAAAACCCCAAAATCCAGGAAAAACCCCCACAAAATCCAGGGAATTCCCCCAAATTCAGGGACACCCTCCTTCAAATCCAAGGAAAAATCCCAAATTTGGGGAAATATCCGAAATCCGGGAAAAAAAAAACCCAAATCCCTCCCAAATTCCCAGCCCAATCCCTCGGGAAAATGGGAAAAGAAGCAGAAAATTCCAGGTTTTTTTCCCCCCTTTCCCAAAATTTTGGGGACAAAGGAATTCCTGGAGGATCCTGAAATTTTTTTTTTCTTTTTTGGTGGAGAGAATTCCCAAAATTTGGGGAATTTTGGATGTTTTTTTCCATCCCTTTTTTTTTGGTGTGTTTTTAATTTTTTTTCCCCCCCCTCTCCTGGAATTGTTTGGATTCCTGGGAGAATTCCAAGGTCGGGCTGGGAATGTCGGGAAAAGCCGCAAAAAAAAAGGGGGGGGAGGGGAGGAAAAATTGGGATTTTTTCCAGGTTTTTTTTTTTTTTTTCCCAGGATTTTGGGGCTTTTTCCAAAATTTTTTTGGTTTTGGTTTTTTTTGTGATTCCAGGAAGGGAAAATTTGGGATGGAATTTCCAAGGATTTTTAGAGGGGGGGAAAAAAAAATAGGGAAAAGGAATTTTTTGGGATTTTTCTGGGATTTTTTGGGGGAATTTTTTGGATTTTTATGGGATTTTTGGGGGATTTTTTTTTTTGAATTTTTGGGATTTTTTTTCTTTATTTATTTTATGGAATTTTTGGGGATTTTCTGTGGGATCGGGATGGGATTTTAAACCCTTTTCCCTCCAAAAAAAAATCCGGGAATTTCGGCACTCCCGGCACATTCCAAAAGCAATTCCGGGAAATTTGGGATCAAGGGATGAGAAAAATCGGGATTTAAAGGGGATTTTTAAGGAATTCCCATCCTGAAAATCCCCCAAAATCCGGGAATTCCTCCCCAGTTCCCATCCCATCAATCCAAAGATTTTGGCCTCAACAATTCCCGGCCGGATTTGGATCCAAAAATCCCCAAAAATGGGAAAATCCCACCCAGAGCAGCCTCTTTCCCTCATTTCCCCTTCTTTTTCCCTAAAAAAATTGCAAAAAATCCCGATTTCTCCCAATTTTTGAGGGATTTTCCCGGGTTTTCCCGATTTTTGGGGGATTTTTCCCGGATTTTTCCCGATTTTTCTGGGATTTCTCCCGGATTTTTCCCAATTTTTGGGGGATTTCTCCCGGATTTTTCCCAATTTTTGAGGGGATTTTCCCGGATTTTTGGGGTTTTTTTTTTGATTTTTTTGGGGGGTATTTGGGGATTTTTTTTTTTAAATTATTTTTGGGGGGTTTTTTGGGGGGTTTTTTTGGGGATATTTGGGTGATTTTTTGCGGTTTTTTGGGGATTTTTTGGGATTTTTGGGGGATTTTTTGGGGGATTTTTTGCGGTTTTTTGGGGATTTTTTTTGATTTTTTGGGGGTTTTGGGGGATTTTTTGGATTTTTTTGGATTTTTTTGGATTTTTTGGGGGTTTGTTTGGGGATTTTTTGGGGGGGTTTTGGGGATTTTTTTTGATTTTGGGGGCATTTTTTTGGGATTTTTTTGGGATTTTTTGGATTTTTGGGGGGTTTTTCGGGGGATTTTTTTGGATTTTTTGGGGGATTTTTTTTGGGATTTTTTGGGGATTTTTTTTTTGAGTTTTTGGGGAATTTTTGGGATTTTTTGGGGTTTTTTTGGGGGATATTTTTGGATTTTTGGGGGGATTTTTGGGGGTTTTTTTGGGGGGTTTTGGGGAATTTTTTTGGATTTTTGGGGGTTTTTGGGGGGATTTTTTTGGATTTTTTGCGGTTTTATTGAGGGAATTTTTTTTAGATTTTTGGGGGGATTTTTGTTGTTTTTTTTTTTTTTATTTTTTGGGGATTTTTTGGGAGATTTTTTTGGATTTTTTGGGGATTTTTTGGGGATTTTTGGGGGTTTTGGGGGGTTTTTTGGGAGGTTTTTGGGGATTTTGGGGGGATTTTTTGGGGTTTTTTTGGGGGGGAAATTTTTTGGATTTTTTTGGGATTTTTTTGGATTTTGGGGGGATTTTTTTGGATTTTTTGCGGTTTTATTGGGGGATTTTTTTTAGATTTTTTTGGGTTTTGGGGGGATTTTTGGGGATTTTGGGGGGATTTTGGGGGATTTTTTTTTATTTTTGGGGTTTTTTGGGGGGATTTTTTTGGATTTTTTGGGAATTTTTTTCGGAATTTTTTTTCCGGGTTTTTTTTTGATATTATTTTTGAAATTTTTTAAAACTTTTTTGGGTTTTTTTTAACATTTTTTCGATTTTTCTTTTTTTTAAATTTTTTTAAAAATATTTTTGGATTTTTTAAATTTTTTTGATTCTTTTTTTGATTCTTTTTTTTTTGATTTTTTAAAAATTCTTTTTGGAATTTTTGGAATTATTTTTAATTTTTGGATTATTTTTATTTTTAATTTTTTTAATGTCTTTTTTAAATTTTTTATTGATTTTTAAAAAATATTTTTTGGATTTCTTTTTTTTTCTTTTGGGTTTTTTTGGGATTTTTTGGGAAGTTTTAGGAAGGGCCCCAAAGGGGCCGCGGGGGATCCGAGGCGGGAGAAATTTTTCTCGGAAAAAAAAAAAGTCGTGGTGGATCCAGGATCGTGAGGTTCCGGAGGATTCTGGGAAGCTCCGAGGTGGGAATTTCCCTGGAAAACTCCTGCTGGATCGAGGATTGAGAAGAATGTTGGGATTTGGGAACGTCCCGGATTCCTGAGGGGGCTCCAGGCTGAGTTTTTCCCTGGAAAACGGAAGGTTTTGTGGGACACGATTCCCATTAAAGACGGGTCTTAACCCGGACTCGTTTTTCCTTGGGAAAGGAGCAGGGATCCTCCGGGGGAGGATTTGGGAATTGCGAGGGCGGGATTTTCCCTGGAAAAGCTCCCAAGTCCCGGGATCCGGGAATGCTGAGAAAAAGCCAAATTTCCCTTCTTTATTCCCTGATCCTGGAAAACTTCCGTGCGACTTCTGGGAATCCTGAGGGATCCCTGGAGTGACTTTTCCCACCTTGGCTGCAGAATTCCTTGGACAAAACGGGATTTTCCCGGATTCCACGGGATTTTTCCAGGCAAAACTGAGCTTGGACACCCAAACCTGGAGCCCAGCATTTCCTCCCAACCTGGAATTGCTCCCAGCGGGAATTTTCAAGCCGCAATTCCTTCAGTTTTCCTTTTAATTCCTTCAGTTTTCCTTTTAATTCCTTCAGTTTTCCTTTTAATTCCTTCAGTTTTCTCTCTGTTTTTATCCCAAAAATGGGATCAAAGCTCTGCCTTGTTGGGATTCAACCCCGGAGCCTCAAAAGGATCCAAAACGGGGCTGCGGGCACAAAAAAAAATCCCCAATTTTTGGGTGGAAAAAGAGGAAAATCGGGAAAAATCGGAAGCCGCGGGGGTGGGGTGTCCAGAGGTGGGCGTGGCCTGACGGGGTGGGCGTGGCTACGGTCGCCATGGAGACGTCATGACGTTCTAGGCGTGGTGGAGAGGGCGGAAATGGCGCCTCTGGGGGGCGTGGCCAGAGTGGGGCGCGGCCAATAGTAAGCGGAACAAGCCCAAACGGCACAAGGGGCGTGGCCAGAGCGGGGGCGTGGCCACATCGGTGGCGGGAAGGGCGTTTCCCCATGAAGGGGCGCGGCCTCCTGTGGGCGCGGCGGGAAAGGGGCGTGGCCAGAGCTGGGCGTGACCACAACGGCGGCAGCGCGGGGGGGGGGGGGGGGGGCGGGTTGGGAGGAGGGGGGGGGCGGCTCTGAGGCCGCGGCTCCTGTCGCGATTTGTCGCGATTTGTCGCGCCGGGCCCGCGCCTCCAGGCCCGCCCATGGAGGCCGCGCCGCGGTTGATGCCCGGGGAGGCCTTGCCGGGGTCTCTCCCCTCAGCGCCTCCCCCCGGTGCTGCCGCCGCCGCCAGCGGGGACCCGCCGCCCTCAGGGCCGCCCTCAGGGCCGGCGGCGGGAACGGCGGCGGGGACGGCCCGGCACGACAGCGGCGATGTCCTGCAGCAGATCATGGCCATCACCGACCAGAGCCTGGATGAGGCCCAGGCCAGGTAACGGGCACGGGACTGCGGCCATGGGGACACCGAGGGGACACTGAGGGGGGACATTGAGGGGACACTGAGGGGACACTGAGGGGACACCGAGGGGACACTGAGGGGACACTGAGGGGACACCGAGAGGACACGGAGAGGGGACATTGAGGGGACAATGAGGGGACACTGAGGAGACATTGAGGGGACATTGAGGGGACACTGAGGGGACATTGAGGGGACATTGAGGGGACATTGAGGGGACACTGAGGGGGGACACTGAGGGGACACTGAGGAGACATTGAGGGGACACTGAAGGGACACTGAGGGGACACTGAGGAGACATTGAGGGGACACTGAGAGGACATTGAGGGGACACCGAGGGGACACTGAGAGGACATTGAGGGGACATTGAGGGGACACTGAGGGGACACTGAGGGGACACTGAGGGGACACTGAGGGGGGACACTGAGGGGACACTGAGGGGACACTGAGGGGACACTGAGGAGACATTGAGGGGACACTGAGAGGACACTGAGGAGACATTGAGGGGACACTGAGGGAGCACTGAGGGGACACTGAGGGGACACTGAGGAGACACTGAGGGGACATTGAGGGGACACTGAGGGGACACTGAGGGGACACTGAGGGGGGACATTGAGGGGACACTGAGGGGACATTGAGGGGACACTGAGGGGACACTGAGAGGACATTGAGGGGACATTGAGGGGACACTGAGGAGACACTGAGGGGACATTGAGGGGACACTGAGGCGACACTGAGGGGACACGGAGAGGGGACATTGAGGGGACACCGAGGGGACACTGAGGGGACACTGAGGGGACACTGAGAGGACACTGAGGGGACACTGAGGGGACATTGAGGGGACACTGAGGGGACACTGAGGGGGGACACTGAGGAGACATTGAGGGGGGACACTGAGGAGACATTGAGGGGACACTGAGGGGACACTGAGGGGGGACACTGAGGAGACATTGAGGGGGGACACTGAGGAGACATTGAGGGGACACTGAGGGGACACTGAGGGGACATTGAGGGGACACTGAGGGGACACTGAGGGGGGACACTGAGGGGACACGGAGAGGGGACACTGAGGGGACACTGAGGGGACACTGAGGGGACAGCGAGGGGACACTGAGGGGACATTGAGGGGACACCGAGGAGACATTGAGGGGACACTGAGGGGACACTGAGGGGACATTGAGGGGACATTGAGGGGACACTGAGGGGACACTGAGGGGGGACACTGAGGGGGGACACTGAGGGGACACTGAGGAGACAATTCCTGGTGGGTTTTCCACACTTCCAGCGAATTTTCCCCGTTCCTGATGGTTTTCCCCCATTCCCAGGGTTTTTCCCCCATTCCCAGGGTTTTTCCCCCATTCCCGGGGTTTTTCCCCCATTCCCGGGGTTTTTCCCCCATTCCCAGGGTTTTTCCCCCATTCCCGGGGTTTTTCCCCCATTCCCGGGGTTTTTCCCCCATTCCCGGGGTTTTCCCCCATTCCCGGGGTTTTTCCCCCATTCCCGGGGTTTTCCCCCCATTCCCAGGGTTTTCCCCCCATTCCCGGGTTTTTTCCCCCATTCCCGGGGTTTTTCCCCCATTCCCAGGGTTTTTCCCCCATTCCCAGGGTTTTTACCCCATTCCCGGGGTTTTTCCCCCATTCCCAGGGTTTTCCCCCCATTCCCGGGGTTTTTCCCCCATTCCCGGGGTTTTTCCCCCATTCCCGGGTTTTTCCCCCATTCCCGGGGTTTTCCCCCCATTCCCGGGGTTTTTCCCCCATTCCCGGGGTTTTTCCCCCATTCCCAGGGTTTTTCCCCCATTCCCGGGTTTTTCCCCCATTCCCAGGGATTTTCTCCCCTTCCCAGGAAGATTTTTCCATTCCCAGGAAGTTTTTTCCCATTCCCTGGGGGATTTCCCCTCATTCCCTGTGGGGTCAGCTGGGACAATCCTGAGCGGAACTGCTGGGAATGGGGTAAAAACTCCGGGAATGTGGGAAAAAAAAAACCCCAGGAATGGGACAAAAAACACTGGGAATGTGGGAAAAAAAATCCCAGGAATGGGACAAAAAACACTGGGAATGTGGGAAAAAAAATCCCAGGAATGGGATAAAAATCACTGGGAATGTGGGAAAAAAAATCCCAGGAATGGGACAAAAAACACTGGGAATGTGGGAAAAAAAATCCCAGGAATGGGATAAAAATCACTGGGAATGTGGGAACCCCCACTGGGGATGGGGAAAATCTCACTGGGAATGAGGAAAAACCACTGGGAATGGGGAAAAGCCGACGGGAATGAGGGAAAAACCACTGGGAATGGGGAAAAAATGAGGGAAATCCCTCGGGAATGGGGGAAATCCCACTGGGAATGAGGGGGAAAAACCCCGGGAATGGGAAAACTGGAGCTGCTCGGGGCTGGAATTTTGGCCAGGAGGGGCTGGGACCCCCCTCCCCTCCCCCACTCTGGGATAATTTGGAAGAAATCCTCCATTTCCCCTCCCAAGGAATTCCTGAATTTTCGGGCAAAAAAGGAGCAGAATTCCAGGGTTAAATAGGATAAATAAATAGGATAAAAGTCTCCGTTTTTCCTTATCTCGCCCCAAAATTCGGCCCCTTTTGGGCGCGGCGGCCCCAAATTCGAGCTGTTTCCACGGATAATTCGGAATTTTGGGAGGAGTTTTCCCTTCCGAAGCCTCAAAAATTCGGGCTTAAAGTCGTTTTCTGGGTTGGTTTTTTTTTTTTTTTTGGGGGGGGGGGAGTGGAATTGTCAAATTCCAAAATTCAAACTCCAAAAAAATTCCCTTTTTTCCCTTTTTTTTTTTTTCCTGGGAGTTGTTTTGGGCGTTCCTGAGCTGCGGCTCTCAGAACGTCGGAGGTTTTGAAGCCAGAAAAGCCGAATTTCCCTGGATTTGTTGGGTTTTGGGGGGGGCAGAAAAGCTGGAATTCCCCGAAGTTTGGGATGGGATTCGTGGGTTCGGTTGGGATTAAAATAATTATTTACGGAAAAAAAAATGGGGGGGAAAAAAACAATCTGGGAAAGCCTCAGAAAAAGCCAAAAAAAAAAGAGGGATTTTGGTGGAGATTGGGCCAAAATTCCATGAAATCGCCGGGATTTGTTGGCTCCGGAAGGGAGGGAATTCCTGCTCTGGGAATGAGCCCGTTCCTGGAAATTCCTGGAATTCCTTTTTTCCTTAAAAATGGGGATTTTTTTAATCCCTAAGCTTCCATATCCTTATCTTTAGTCCCATTTTTTATTCTTTTTATCTCCTTTAAAAATCAATTTTCTAGCAAATCCCGTGAAAAAGAGAAAAAACAAAACCAAAATTTTTGGTGCCATTTCCAGCTTCCCAAATCCCCCCGAATTCCCCCCAAATTCGGAATTCCGGCCTTTCCCATCCCATTTTCCATCCAGACAAATGAGATTAAACCCTCCAAAAAAAACCCCCCCCAAAATTCCCGTTTTTCACCGGATTTCCCCCATTTTTTTCCCAGTTTTTTCCCAGTTTTTCCAGGATTTCCCTCGCTCACCTGTTGTTTCCTCCGCCTGACCCCAGTTTGGGGTTTTGTTTTTTTTTTTCCCCTGGATTTTGGGGCTGATTTTTCCATGGTTTTTTTTTTTTTGGCAGGAAACACGCCCTGAACTGCCACAGGATGAAGCCGGCGCTGTTCAGCGTCCTCTGCGAAATCAAGGAGAAAACAGGTCGGGATTTCTCCTCTTTTATTCCCATTTTTCCCGCCAATTCCCACTTTTTCTCTCCCCCCTCCCTCTATTCCACTTCATCCCAATTTTCCCTCACAGATTCTCCATTTAAAGTTTTTTGCTTAATTTTTTTTTAGGCTGAAATTTGAATTTTTGGGTGTTTTCTTTTAACTGAGAAAAAGGAAAATTTGGGTTTGTTTTTTGTTTTTTTTAACAGGAAAATTCCAGGATTTTTTAGGGAATTCCCTCTGGAAGCTGAAAAAAATGCGGATTTTTTTTTTAGTTTTGTTTTCGCTTTCCCTGGAAGGAATTAATTCATTAACTAAAAAAAATCAGGATTAATTAAGATGTGACACCAAAAATTCCTCATTTTCCACGGAATTTTCTGCCCGGGACAAGGAATTTGGTGGGAATTTCACCCCAAATTTTGTCTCTCCAGTGCTCAACATCCACAACCTCCACATAAAAGGAGAAAATCCCGGGATTTTCTTCCCGGAACCGCGGTGGAAATATCAGAAATTATAATTCTTCATGATTTTTTCCCCTTTTTTCCCATTTTTTTCCCATTTTTCTCAAGTTTGGAACCACCTGGAATGGGGAAATTCCCGAGTTTTCTCCAAAAATGAGGAAATTCCTTTTTTTTTTTTTAATTTCACCCCTTTTTTCCTGTTTTCTCCAGCGGCCACAACCTCAGTGGAACCGCCTGAAACCAGGAAAATCCCCGATTTTTCCCCTCAGAAATTCCAGATTTTTCTCCACAAACGAGGGAATCCCATCACTTTTTTTTTTTTTAATTTCTCCTCATTTCTTCCCATTTTTTTTTTTCCGTCCCCAGTGCCCGGCACAAGAAAATTCCAAGATTTTTTCCACAAACGCAGAAATCGCGGATTTTTCCCGACGAATCAGGAAATCTCCGGATTTTCCTCAGAAAAACAAGGAAAAAAAAAAAATTCAGAAAATCCCTTTTTTTTTTTCGTTTTCCTTTAATTTCTCCTCATTTCTTTCATTTTTTCCCCTCTCTCCTTCCAGCGCCCACCCGGAACGATGAAATCCCAAATTCTCTTCCCGAAACCGCCGCAAATGACAAATCCTCGATATTTTTACCCATTTTTCCTCCTTTTTTCCTCCTTTTTCCTCATTTTTCCTCATTTTTCCTCCTTTTTTCCTCCTTTTTCCTCCTTTTCCCCCCTTTTCCCTCCTTTTTCCAGCTCTCAGCATCCGCAGCCTCCACCTGCAATCGCCTGGAACCACCTGAAACGAGGAAACCCCAAATTTTCGTCCCGAAACCACCGCGAGCGACAAATCCTCGATATTTCTTCCCCGTTTTTCCTGCTTTTTTTCCTCCTTTTTTTTCCCTCATTTTTCCTCGTTTTCCCACGGTTTTCCCTCATTTCCCCAGCTCTCAGTGTCCGCAGCCTCCACCCGGAACCACCAGGAACGAGGAAAGCCCAAATTTTCTTCCCGAAGCCGCCGCGAACGACAAAACTCAATTCTTCTTTCCCGTTTTTCCTCATTTTTTTCCCTGATTTTCCCCCATTTTTCCTCCTCATTTTTTTCCCCTAATTTCCCTCATTTTTCCCCCCGTTTTTCCTCATTTTCCCCGTTTTTTTTTTTCCCCATTCCCAGCCCTCAGTGTCCCCAACCTCCACCCGGAACCACCTGAAACGAGGAAACCCCAAATTTTCTTCCCGAAACCTCCGCGAACGACAAATCCTCGATTTTTTTACCCATTTTTCCTCCTTTTTTCCTCCTTTTTCCTCCTTTTTCCTCCTTTTTCCTCCTTTTCCCTCCTTTTTCCAGCTCTCAGCATCCGCAGCCTCCACCTGCAATCACCTGGAACCACCTGAAACGAGGAAACCCCAAATTTTCTTCCCGAAACCTCCGCGAACGACAAATCCTCGATTTTTTTTTTTTCCCGTTTTTCCTGATTTTCCCTGTTTTTTTCTTTTTTTCCCCCCCCATTCCCAGCGCTCAGTGTCCGCAGCCTGCCCGAGGAGGATCCCCCTGACGCTCAGCTCCTCAGGCTGGACAACATGCTGCTGGCCGAGGGCGTGGCCGGGCCCCACCGCGCCCCGAAACTCCGGGAAAAACCCGGAAAAACGGGAGAAGGAGCCGGAAAAACGGGCGAAGGAGCCGGAAAAGTGGCGGAAGGAGCCGGGCAGTTGGGGGAAGGAGCGGGAAAAGCGGGGCCGGGTCCCCAGGAGCTGGAGCACGCGGATTACCGCGCCAAGCTGGCCCAGATCAGACACATCTTCCACGCCGAGCTGGACAAGTACGACCAGGTGATCTGCCCACGGGGAATTTGGGGCGGTTGGGGGAGAAGTCGGGGGGGTTTGGGGGGAATTTGGGGGAAATTTGGGGTTTTTTGGGGGGTTTTGGTGAGAATTCGGGGGGTTTTGGTGGGAATTTGGGGGTTTTGGGGGGTTTTGGTGAGAATTTGGGGGGTTTTGGGGTGTTTTGGTGAGAATTCGGGGGGTTTTGGTGGGAATTTGGGGGTTTTGGGGGGTTTTGGTGAGAATTTGGGGGGTTTTGGGGTGTTTTGGTGAGAATTCGGGGGGTTTTGGTGGGAATTTGGGGGTTTTGGGGGGTTTTGGTGAGAATTTGGAGTGGTTTGGGGGGTTTTGGTGAGAATTTGGGGGGTTTTGGGGGGAATTTGGGAGTTTGGGTGACAATTTGGGGATTTGGGGGGGTCTTTGGTGAGAATTTGGAGTTTTTTGGGGTGTTTTGGGGGTGTTTTGGGGGGAATTTTGGGGCTTTGGGGGAGAATTCGGGGGGTTTTGGGGTGTTTTGGTGGGAATTTGGGGTTTTTCGGGGTGTTCTGGTGAGAATTTGGGGGATTTTGGGGTGTTTTAGTGGCAATTTGGGGGTTTTTGGTGGGAATTTGGGGTTTTTTGTGGGAATTTGGGGGTTTTTGGGGGTTTTTTGGGGTGTTTTGGTGGGAATTTGGGGTTTTTGGTGGGAATTTGGGGTTTTTGGTGGGAATTTGGGGTGTTTTGTGGTGTTTTGGTGGGAATTCGGGGGTTTTTGGGAGTTTTTTTGGTGTGATTTGGGGTTTTTGGTGGGGAATTTGGAGATTTTTTAGTGGGAATTTGGCGTTTTTGGGGGGGGTTTGGGGTGTTTTGGTGGGAATTTGGGGTTTTGGGGGGATTTTGGGGTGTTTTGGTGAGACTTCGGGATTTTTTGGGGGTTTTGGTGGGAATTTGGTTTTTTTTGTGGTGCTTTGGTGGGAATTTGGGGTTTTTTGGGAGTTTTTTTGGTGTGATTTGGGGTTTTGGGGGGATTTTGGGTTTTTTTGTGGGAATTTGGGGGTTTTGGGGGGTTTTTGGGGTGTTTTGGTGTTTTTGGTGGGAATTTGGAGAGTTTTTAGTGGGAATTTGGGGGTTTTTGGGGGGATTTTGGGGTTTTTAGGGTGTTTTGTTGGGAGGCCCAGCTCAGACCCATCTTCCCCCCCCCCCACCCCCGCCCAGGACCCCAATTATTTTCCCTCTCTTCCCCCCTCCACCCCTGACCCCCGGACGTTTTCCGTTCCCCCCAGGCTTGCAGCGAGTTCACGACTCACGTGCTGAACCTGCTGCGGGAGCAGAGCCGCACGCGGCCGATCGCGCCGCGCGAGATCCAGCGCATGGTCGGCCTCATCCACGGCAAGTTCGGCTCCATCCAGGTGCAGCTCAAGCAGAGCACCTGCGAGGCCGTCATGATCCTCAGGTCACGCTTCCTCGACGCCAGGTGAGCCGAGTTCCGGGGGAAAATCCCGGAAAAAACGGGGAAAAAATTCGGATATTTTTGGGCTGGGTGACATCCGCGGCACGTCCAGCTCGAGCAGAGCAACCGCGAGACCGTCGTGATCCTTTTTTGACACCAGGTGAGGAAATTTTGGGAAAAAAACCCCTGAAACGGGTGGAAAAATGGGGATATTTGATGGAAAATGTGGAAATTTTTTTTTTTTGGGGGTTGGAATGTGGGTTTTGGTGGAAAAACACGGATATTTTGGGATGGGTGACGTCCGCGGCACGTCCAGCTCAAGCAGAGCAACCGCGAGACCGTCGTGATCCCTTTTTTGACACCAGCTGAGCGAATTTTGGGAAAAAAAACTCTGAAACGGGTGGAAAAATGGGGATATTTGATGGAAAATGTGGAAATTTTTTTTTTGGGGTTGGAAATTGGGTTTTGGTGGAAAAACACGGATATTTGGTGGAAAAACACGGATATTTTGGGGCGGGTGACGTCCACGGCACGTCCAGCTCGAGCAGAGCAACCGCGAGACCACCCTGATCCTTTTTTGACACCAGGTGAGGGAATTTTGGGAAAAAAATCCTGAAACGGGTGGAAAAATGGGGATATTTGATGGAAAATGTGGAAATTTTTTTTTTGGGGTTGGAAATTGGGTTTTGGTGGAAAAACACGGATATTTGATGGAAAAACACGGATATTTTGGGGCGGGTGACGTCCGCGGCACGTCCAGCTCAAGCAGAGCAACCGCGAGACCGATGTGATCCCTTTTTGACACCAGGTGAGCGAATTTTGGGAAAAAAACCCTGAAACGGGTGGAAAAATGGGGATATTTGATGGAAAATGTGGAAATTTTTGTTTTTTGGGGTTGGAATGTGGGTTTTGGTGGAAAAACACGGATATTTTGGGATGGGTGACATCCGCGGCACGTCCAGCTCGAGCAGAGCAACCGCGAGACCACCCTGATCCTTTTTTGACACCAGGTGAGGGAATTTTGGGGAAAAAAACCCTGAAACGGGTGGAAAAATGGGGACGTTTGATGGAAAATGTGGAAATTTTTTTTTTGGGGTTGGAAATTGGGTTTTGGTGGAAAAACACGGATATTTTGGGATGGGTGACGTCCGCGGCACGTCCAGCTCAAGCAGAGCACCTGCGAGGCCGATGTGATCCTCAGCTCCAGGTTCCTCGACGCCAGGTGAGCCAGTTTTGGGGGGAAAAAGCCCTGAAATGGGTCAAAAAAAAAAAAAAATGGATATTCAAGGAAAAAGACGGATGTTCGATGGAAGCTACGGATGTTTCTGGTCGGAGCACGGGTTCTGTCGGGGGAAAAAACGGAGATTTGGTGGAGAAATATCGGTGTTTGCTGAGAAACGTGGATGTTTTCCGTTGGAGGATGGGTTTGGGGGGAAAAACGTGGATTTTTGGTGAACAAAGACGGATATTTTGGGGTCTACGTCAGCAACGGCAAGTTTGGCTCGAGCGGAGCAACTGCGAGAGAGAATCTTGGGAAGGAAATTCCTCCAACAAGGGGGGAAAATGTGGATATTTGGTGAAAAAATACGGGGATTTATTGGAGAAATAGGGATATTCCATGGAAAAAGATGGATATTTTTGGTTGGAATGCGGGTTTTGGTGGAAAAAAAATGGTGTTTTTGGATGAAATGAATTGAATTCCAAATAATCTGATTTATTTCCCATTTTCAGCCTCCAAACCCCCATTAAATCCCAAATACTTTGAAATATTTCCCATTTTCAGGCTCTAGAACCCATTAAATCCCAAATATTCTGATTTATTCCCAAATTTCAGCCTCCAAACCCCAATAAATCCCCAATAATCGGATTTATTCCCCATTTTCAGCCTCCAAACCCCAATAAATGCCCAATAATCGGATTTATTCCCCATTTTCAGCCTCCAAACCCCAATAAATGCCCAATAATCGGATTTATTCCCCGTTTTTAGCCTCCAAACCCCAGGAAATCCCCAATAATTGGATTTATTCCCCATTTTCAGCCTCCAAACCCCAATAAATCCCCAATATTCGGATTTATTCCCCGTTTTCAGCCTCCAAACCCCAGGAAATCCCCAATAATCGGATTTATTCCCCGTTTTCAGCCTCCAAACCCCAGGAAATCCCCAATAATCGGATTTATTCCCCATTTTCAGCCTCCAAATCCCAGGAAATCCCCAATAATCGGATTTATTCCCAAATTTCAGGCTCCAAACCCCAATAAATCCCCAATATTCGGATTTATTCCCCGTTTTCAGCCTCCAAACCCCAGGAAATCCCCAATAATCGGATTTATTCCCCATTTTCAGCCTCCAAACCCCAATAAATCCCCAATAATCGGATTTATTCCCCGTTTTCAGCCTCCAAACCCCAATAAATCCCCAATAATCGGATTTATTCCCCGTTTTCAGCCTCCAAACCCCAATAAATCCCCAATAATCGGATTTATTCCCCGTTTTCAGCCTCTATAATCGGATTTATTCCCCGTTTTCAGCCTCCAAACCCCAGGAAATCCCCAATAATCGGATTTATTCCCCGTTTTCAGCCTCCAAACCCCAATAAATCCCCAATAATCGGATTTATTCCCCGTTTTCAGCCTCTATAATCGGATTTATTCCCCGTTTTCAGCCTCCAAACCCCAATAAATCCCCAATAATTGGATTTATTCCCCGTTTTCAGTCTCCAAACCCCAATAAATCCCCAATAATCGGATTTATTCCCCATTTTCAGCCTCTATAATCGGATTTATTCCCCATTTTCAGCCTCCAAACCCCAGGAAATCCCCAATAATCGGATTTATTCCCCGTTTTCAGCCTCCAAACCCCAATAAATCCCCAATAATCGGATTTATTCCCCATTTTCAGCCCCCAAACCCCAATAAATCCCCAATAATCGGATTTATTCCCCATTTTCAGCCTCCAAACCCCAGGAAATCCCCAATAATCGGATTTATTCCCCGTTTTCACCCTCCAAACCCCAATAAATCCCCAATAATCCGATTTATTCCCCATTTTCAGCCTCCAAACCCCAGGAAATCCCCAATAATCGGATTTATTCCCCATTTTCAGCCCCCAAACCCCAATAAATCCCCAATAATCGGATTTATTCCCCATTTTCAGCCTCCAAACCCCAATAAATCCCCAATAATCGGATTTATTCCCCATTTTCAGCCTCCAAACCCCAGGAAATCCCCAATAATCGGATTTATTCCCCGTTTTCAGCCTCCAAACCCCAATAAATCCCCAATAATCGGATTTATTCCCCGTTTTCAGCCCCCAAACCCCAGGAAATCCCCAATAATTGGATTTATTCCCCGTTTTCAGCCTCCAAACCCCAGGAAATCCCCAATAATCGGATTTATTCCCCGTTTTCAGCCCCCAAACCCCAATAAATCCCCAATAATCGGATTTATTCCCCGTTTTCAGCCCCCAAACCCCAGGAAATCCCCAATAATCGGATTTATTCCCCGTTTTCAGCCCCCAAACCCCAGGAAATCCCCAATAATCGGATTTATTCCCCGTTTTCAGCCTCCAAACCCCAGGAAATCCCCAATAATCAGATTTATTCCCCGTTTTCAGCCTCCAAACCCCAGGAAATCCCCAATAATCGGATTTATTCCCCGTTCTCAGCCCCCAAACCCCATTAAATCCCCAATAATCGGATTTATTCCCCGTTTTCAGCCTCCAAACCCCAGGAAATCCCCAATAATCGGATTTATTCCCCATTTTCAGCCTCCAAACCCCAATAAATCCCCAATAATCGGATTTATTCCCCGTTTTCAGCCTCCAAACCCCAATAAATCCCCAATAATCGGATTTATTCCCCGTTTTCAGCCTCCAAACCCCAATAAATCCCCAATAATCGGATTTATTCCCCGTTTTCAGCCTCCAAACCCCAGGAAATCCCCAATAATCGGATTTATTCCCCGTTTTCAGCCTCCAAACCCCAATAAATCCCCAATAATCGGATTTATTCCCCGTTTTCAGCCTCTATAATCGGATTTATTCCCCGTTTTCAGCCTCCAAACCCCAATAAATCCCCAATAATTGGATTTATTCCCCGTTTTCAGTCTCCAAACCCCAATAAATCCCCAATAATCGGATTTATTCCCCATTTTCAGCCTCTATAATCGGATTTATTCCCCATTTTCAGCCTCCAAACCCCAGGAAATCCCCAATAATCGGATTTATTCCCCGTTTTCAGCCTCCAAACCCCAATAAATCCCCAATAATCGGATTTATTCCCCATTTTCAGCCCCCAAACCCCAATAAATCCCCAATAATCGGATTTATTCCCCATTTTCAGCCTCCAAACCCCAGGAAATCCCCAATAATCGGATTTATTCCCCATTTTCAGCCCCCAAACCCCAATAAATCCCCAATAATCGGATTTATTCCCCATTTTCAGCCTCCAAACCCCAATAAATCCCCAATAATCGGATTTATTCCCCATTTTCAGCCTCCAAACCCCAGGAAATCCCCAATAATCGGATTTATTCCCCGTTTTCAGCCTCCAAACCCCAATAAATCCCCAATAATCGGATTTATTCCCCGTTTTCAGCCCCCAAACCCCAGGAAATCCCCAATAATTGGATTTATTCCCCGTTTTCAGCCTCCAAACCCCAGGAAATCCCCAATAATCGGATTTATTCCCCGTTTTCAGCCCCCAAACCCCAATAAATCCCCAATAATCGGATTTATTCCCCGTTTTCAGCCCCCAAACCCCAGGAAATCCCCAATAATCGGATTTATTCCCCGTTTTCAGCCTCCAAACCCCAGGAAATCCCCAATAATCAGATTTATTCCCCGTTTTCAGCCTCCAAACCCCAGGAAATCCCCAATAATTGGATTTATTCCCCGTTTTCAGCCTCCAAACCCCAGGAAATCCCCAATAATCGGATTTATTCCCCGTTTTCAGCCTCCAAACCCCAGGAAATCCCCAATAATCGGATTTATTCCCCGTTCTCAGCCCCCAAACCCCATTAAATCCCCAATAATCGGATTTATTCCCCGTTTTCAGCCTCCAAACCCCAGGAAATCCCCAATAATCGGATTTATTTCCCGTTTTCAGCCTCCAAACCCCAATAAATCCCCAATAATCGGAATTATTCCCCATTTTCAGCCTCCAAACCCCAGGAAATCCCCAATAATCGGATTTATTCCCCGTTTTCAGCCTCCAAACCCCAATAAATCCCCAATAATCGGATTTATTCCCCGTTTTCAGCCCCCAAACCCCAGGAAATCCCCAATAATCGGATTTATTCCCCGTTTTCAGCCTCCAAACCCCAATAAATCCCCAATAATCGGATTTATTCCCCGTTTTCAGCCTCCAAACCCCAGGAAATCCCCAATAATCTGATTTATTCCCCGTTTTCAGCCTCCAAACCCCAATAAATCCCCAATAATCGGATTTATTCCCCGTTCCAGGCTCCGTAATCTGATCTCTTCCCCGTTTCCAGGCGGAAGCGGCGCAATTTCAGCCGTCAGGCCACCGAGGTGCTGAACGAGTATTTCTATTCCCACCTGAGCAACCCGTACCCCAGCGAGGAGGCCAAGGAGGAGCTGGCGCGCAGGGGCGGCATCACCCTCGCGCAGGTGAGGGGGAAAAAAAAAATGGGATTTGGGGGCAAAATTTATCCCTTTTCAATAAAAAAAAAAATTAGGATTTTTAAACCGGTCGGAATTTAAAATTTTCAACGGTTTCGAAATTTTGAAACGGTTTTGGAATTTTAAATGGTTTTAAGTTTAAATTGGGAAGAGTCTGAGGCTTAAATTTGGAATTTGAAATTGTTTCAGGTTTGCGTTTTACACGTTTTGAAGTTGAAATTTGAAATTTTAAATTGTTTGAAGCTTAGATTTTAAGTTGCTTTGAGTTGAAAATTTTAAATTGTGTTAAGTTTCAATTTTCAATTGGTTTGAAATTTTAAATTGTCTTGAAATTTTAAATGGGTTTACGTTGAAATTTGAAATCGTTTTAAGTCGAAATTTGAAATTTGAAATTGTTTTAAATTCAAAATTTAAATGGTTTTTAAGTTTCAAACTTTAAATTGTTTTAATTTGAAATTTTAAATTGGCTTTAAGTTTTAGATTTGAAATAGTTTTAAGTTGAAATTCGAAATCCTAAATCGTTTGAATTTGAAATCTTAAATCGTTTTACCTTGAAATTTTAAATGGTTTGAATTTGAAATTTTAAAGTGTTTGAATTTCACGTTTTAATTGTTTTCCTCGCGGTAATTTGTTGGCGCGGTTGACGTTTCCCTTGGCGGCGGGATTTGGGAATTCGTGCTGGAATTATCGGGGAGAATTGGAAAGTCCTGGAGAAATTATCAGGGAAATTATCGGGGTAACGTGGGAATTATCCGGGAAATTTGGGAATTATCGGCGAAATTCGGACTTTTTTTTTCTGAAACTCTTTCAGGAAAACTCCAAATTTTGAAAGGAATGAACAAACCCCCCCCTTTTAACCCGGAAGAATCCCAAATGAGGTGGAAACCAGCCCGTTCTGACCCGATTTCCCCCAGATTTATTATTAATATTTTTCCCGTTCTCTCCCAGGTTTCCAACTGGTTTGGGAACAAGCGGATCCGCTACAAGAAGAACATGGGCAAGTTCCAGGAGGAGGCGAATCTTTACACGGCCAGGAGCGCCGCGGACGGGGGCCAGGGCAGCGACCCCTGCACCCCAAACTCCGGTCGGCGGGGAATCATTAATTAGCGATAATTAATTAATGAGCTGGGTTAATGACCGGGGGCTCTGGCTCTCAGGAGCGCCGTGGGATTTGGTTTTCGTTTTGGTTTCTGCTGCTGCTGTGGGCCAGGGCAGCGACCCCTGCACCCCAAACTCCGGTCGGCGGGGAATCATTAATTAGCGATAATTAATTAATGAGCTGGGAGTCTGGCTCTCAGGAGCGTTGTGGGATTTGTTTTTCCTTTTTTTATTTCTGTTTATTTCCCTTTGTTTCCTTTTTATTTCTATTTATTTCCTTTTTAAATTTCAGTTTCTTTCCCTTTATTTCCTTTTAAATTCCCCTTTATTTCCTGTGATTTCATTTTATTCCAGTCTATTTCCCCCTATTTCCATTAATTTTATTTTCCTCTGACCTCTTAGTGTCCTTTTATTTTCATTTGTTTCATTTCCTTTCTTTTCTTTTTAACATCCTTTTATTTCCATTTATTTCCTTTCTTTTCCTTTCAATGTCCTTTTCTTTCCATTTCTTTCCTTTTTCCTTTTACCTTTTAATGTCCTTTTATTTTCATTTCTTTCATTTTATTTCAGTTTATTCCCATTTATTTCATTTTATTTCCTTTCTTTTCCTTTTAACGTCCTTTTATTTCCATTTCTTTCATTTTATTTCCCTTTATTCCCATTTGTTTCATTTTATTTCCTTCCTTTTCCTTGGAATGTCCTTTTGTTTCCATTTCTTTCCTTTTGCTTCAGTTTGTTTCCATTTAATTCCATTTATTCCCTTTTCGTTTAATTTGATTTGCATTCACTTCAGTTTGTTTCTGTTGATTTCCCTTGTTTTCCTTTTAATGTCCTTTTATCCCTGTTTATTTCCCTTTATTTCCTTTTTTATTCCACTTCATTCCCTTTTGAAATCCCTTTTATTTCCATTTTATTCCCCTTTTTAATTCCATTTATTCCCATTTTTCTCTCACCATTTTGGGTGTGTTTGTGCTTATAAAAATCCTTTTTATAAATTAAATTTTTGGGTGTGTTTTTTTTTGTTGTTTTTGGTTTTTTTTCCAGCTTCCTCTGGATCTTTCAAGATGACAAATTCAGGGGATTCCTTCCTCAACCTGCAATCCTTGACCTCCTACCAGAGCCCTCCCAACGTGCAGCCCCAGGTGAGGGCAAGCAGGAAAAATGGGAAAGATCCCAAATTCCTGCCCTGGATTCCACGGGAATTGCTTCACTCCTATTCTTATTTTCATTTTCATTTTAACGGCTGTTTAAAGGTTTTGTTGCTGTTGAAATTTCTGGTTTTATTGATACAGCTGAAATTCCTCTTGGAATGAGGAGTGAAATTCTTAATGAAATTCTGAAATTCCTGATGAAATTCCTCTTGGAATGAGGAGTGAAAATCTTAAATAAATTCTGAATTTTTAAATCAAGTTCCTGTTGGAATGAGGAGTGAAAATCTTAAATAAATTCTGAATTTTTAAATCAAGTTCCTGTTGGAATGAGGAGTGAAAATCTTAAATAAATTCTGAAATTCCTGATGAAATTCTTGTTGAGAAGATCAGTGGAATTCTCTCCGGAATTCCAAAATTTTCACTGAAATTCCTGTTGAAATTATGAGTGAAATTCTCACTGAAATTCTGAAATTCTCACTGAAATTCCTGTTGGAACGAGGAGTGAAAATCTTAAATAAATTCTGAAATTCCTGATGAAATTCCTGTTGAGAAGATCAGTGGAATTCTCTCCGAAATGCCAAAATTCTCACTGAAATTCCTGCCAAAATTCCTACTGAAATTCCTCAGTTCTTAAATTCCCTTTTCTCACGTAAACCCTCAAAGTGAAATTGTCTCTGAAATTCCGAGTGAAATTCTGAAGTTCTCACTGAGATTCTCAAATGATCTCGAAAACTCCCCCCAGTGAAATTCCCGAATTTCCACTGAAATTCCCACTAAAATTCCCACCAAAACTGAAACTCTTAAATCCATCGACCCCCTCCTCTCACTCGAAATTCCCACCGGGATTTTTATAACCCCCTAAATTTATCACTTTATAAATTCACAATTCCCAAACTCTCAAATCCCCTCACCTGAGTCCTTTCAGGTCTTGATCCCTATGGAAACTCTGATTGAAAAATCCCCATTTTGAGAATTTTGGGCCCCTTTTTTTTTTAACCTTTTTTCACCTTTTTCCCCTCATTTTTTCCTCCTTTTCCAGATGGATTCCCTGCAGCACATCCTGCAGCAGGGCGGGAGGTTCGAGCCCCTCGTGGGGAGCCCGGTGTACTCCACGCAGCGCCTCGATGTGAGTCGACGTTTCAATCCTAAATATCAGCAACAAATGGAATTCCTCACATGGATTCCAATGGGTTTCTTTGGAATTCAGTTCGAGCTTCGACTTCGAATTGAGTTCAGTTTGTTTGGGTTTCGTCTTTGCCCCAACACGGCCGATGTCGGGCTGTGGAATTTGTCATGGACTTCGCTCGGTCGACTTTGAAACCTTTAAACCTCTCACACACGTTCAACGTGTTTTTCGATATGTTTTACTCGGCAGCTCGTTTTTATAGATGAAATACGCGAAAAGATGCAAATTCAGGTTTAAATTTATCAATCCCAAAGCGACGCTCTGTAACAAGTTTTAAAACCTATTTTACGTCACAACTCAATGCTGTATACGAAATCGATACGCTTTCCATAAAAGCCTAGGTAATAACGTAGAACGTTTTTTAATAAAAGAACGTAAATTTATATTGAAATTTGTAAACTGTAAATATGCAAATTAAGGGAGAAGGAGGGGGTTTTTTTTGGGATATCCACGGGCTCTGCCATTTCCTTTTTAAACCACCACACACGCAACGCCGTGGCATGTCACCTGCAGGCGATTTGGGGATGATTTAATGACAATAAATGTTAATTAATTAGGTTTGAATGTCCCCACAGGCCAATGGCAGCTGGCAGGACGCCGCCACCCCCCTCCTCCCTCACCTCCCCCGCCGGAGACCCGGGCAGCGTCAACTCCGACGCCTCCAATTAAAGATTCCTTGTTTTAGGACCTTTCGGACGAGAGGAGAGAAGTCAATTAAGCGGTAATTAATCAGCGTTGCTCTTGGGCCGAGGAGATTGATTTGACTCCCGATGAATGAATGAATTACCTCAGAAGAAGCCAGTAGATTGTGATGGCAGCGACACCTCTACCTCTCACCCGCCGACTTCTCCGCCCTCGCCGGGACCTGGAATTGTTTATATCAACTCCGTTTTTTGCCTCAGCGAAGTCGTGTTTTTTTTAAGGAAAAAAAAAACCCCCCCCCGTTTTTCATGAAGAACCTGAAGGGGGAAAAAAAAGTCTTGGCGTTTGTCTCCAGTTTCACAGCGGGGAAAAAAAAAAAAGAAGGATTTATTTTCGTTTCCGTGCGGTTTTTTACGCTGGGATTTCTGTTCTGGGTGAATGGTTCCAGTTGAACCCCCCTCCCCGTCCCCATGTTGTAGTTGTCTGTTCTCTGTATCGTCGTTTTCTAGAGGGAATTCAGCTTTTTCCGAACGAATCGAGCTAATTAACAGGAACGTTGCTTTACCAAACCTCTCACTGGACGCCGCTCGCAGGTCGGACCTTCCGTGGGTGTCATTCCAAGGGATTTCACATTGGGAAACTCCACGGCTTTGCTTTTTCTGATGAAAAAGTTAAAAAAAAATAAAATAAAAGGAAAAAACCCCCAAAATAGCCACAAACCAGCCAAACCAGCGGATTTCCCCATGGGAATTCCAGGGGCTTTGTGCCGTTCTGGTGCTGTTCACCGAGTCTGCGCCTTTCAGTTGAGATTTTATCAAAGAAAATAAACTTCCAAAGCCTTTTTTTTTTGTTTGTTTCTTTTTTGGGGGTGTTTTTTTCCCCGCTTTCTCCTGATTTTTTTCTCTCAGGTTCGGGATGTGAGAAATTTGGGAGAGGTGGGAAAAGGGCGGGAACGCCGTGAGGGGTGGGAAAATGGCGGGAACGCCTTGAGGGGTGGGAAAATGGCGGGAATGCCGTGAGGGGTGAGAAAAGGTTGGGAACATCGTGAGGGAAAGGAGGAAGCGGGAGAGGAGCAGGAAATGGTGGGAACGTCTTGAAGGGAGGGAAAGGACGGGAAGGTCGTGAGGTGCGGCAAAGGGTTGAGGGGAGGAAAAAAGGCGGGAACGCCTTGAGGGGTGAGAAAAGGGCGGGAACAGCGTGAGGGGCGGGAAGCGCGGAGCGGGTTCTGCGCATGCGCAAGGCGCTGAGGGCAGGCACCGCCCCTTGCCCTGATGGCGGCGAAGCCGGAGCGGACTCCGCGCATGCGCAAGACGCTGAGGGCAAGCACCGCCCCTTGCCCTGATGGCGGCGAAGCCGGATCGGGTTCTGCGCATGCGCAAGGCGCTGAGGGCAGGCACCGCTCCTTGCCCTGATGGCGGCGAAGCCGGAGCGGACTCCGCGCATGCGCAAGACGCTGAGGGCAGGCACCGCTCCTTGCCCTGATGGCGGCGAAGCCGGATCGGGTTCTGCGCATGCGCAAGGCGCTGAGGGCAAGCACCGCCCCTTGCCCTGATGGCGGCGAAGCCGGAGCGGGTTCCGCGCATGCGCAAGGCGCTGAGGGCAAGCGAGTGGCGGGAAACCGCCATGGCGGAGGCGGCAGCGGGACCCGGCGGCTCCCCCGGCCCGGCCGCTGCCCCGTCCCCGCCGGGCTCGGCCGCGCCTCAGGAGGACGAGGTTAGCGCCGGAGGGGACCGGCCCGGCCGGGGGAGCCGCGGGGCGGCCGCGCTTCCCGCCGGGTAATGGTTTTTTCCCCTCAGCGATGCCCCGGAGGACCCAGCCCCGAGACCGGAGGAGCCGCTCCAGGTAAGGGCTGGGAAGGAAATCGCTGCTCTCGGTGCAGGGAGGGGTTGGTTGGGTGATTTGGGGCTTGGGAGATGGGGATCCGTCAGCGCTAGCTTCCCCCTCAGCGCTCCTGGTCCTCCGGCTTAAAAATCAAATTGTCAAAAACCGCCTTCGGTGCTCTGAAATCCTTTAAAAAAAACCTCCGTTAAACCGAGTCCCTCCTCCCCTTTCCACGCGCTCGTTTCCCCTCAGATGCGGACCCGGCAGCGGGCGCTGAGGCGATTTCCGAGGCGATTTCCGAGGCGATTTCCGAGGCGATTTCCGAGGCGATTTCCGAGGCTCCCGGCAACAAGAGAACGCCGAGCTCCTCCAGCGGGAAGAAAAGAACCCCGAGCAGCCCCGGCAAGGAGCCGCCGCCCGTTTCCCTCCGTCTCTCCCCGCTTGGGGCCGCCGCTCAGGACAAGCGCCGCTCGTGGCGCCGCTCCAGCCTCAAGGGGCGGCGATCCCGCCGCAAATCGCTGCCGCCCGTCCACCGGGACGTCACCGGTTCGTGCCTCCTTAGCCCCGAACGGGGCCGCTTGTAATGAAAATCCCTCTCCCGGGAGCGGGGCTTGGCAGCGCCGGAGGTGCTGCCCTCAGCCTTGTGTCCTGGAGGACTTTGCGGTTTGTGGCTGGTTTTTTCCTCCACTTTTGAGTCTTTCTTTTCCCGTTCTTCCCCCCTAATTGGGGTTTGCCCCTTTTATTTTCCCCCCCAAATGGGATTTTCCTCCTTTATTTCCCCCCCAAATGGGGTTTTCCCCCTTTATTTCCCCCCAAATGGGATTTTCCTCCTTTATTTTCCCCCTAAATGAGATTTTCCTCCCCAAATGGGATTTTCCTCCTTTATTTTCCCCCTAAATGGGATTTTCCCCCTTTATTTTCCCCCCAAATGGGATTTTCCCCCTTTATTTCCCCCCCAAATGGGATTTTCCTCCTTTATTTTCCCCCCAAATGGGATTTCCCCCCTTTATTTCCCCCCCTAAATGGGATTTTCCTGTGTTATTTTCCCCCCAAATGGGATTTTCCCCTTTTATTTTCCCCCCCAAATGGGATTTTCCTCCTTTATTTTCCCCCCAAATGGGATTTTCCCCCTTTATTTCCCCCCTAAATGGGATTTTCCCCCTTTATTTCCCCCCCAAATGGGATTTTCCTCCTTTATTTTCCCCCCCAAATGGGATTTTCCCCCTTTATTTTCCCCCCAAATGGGATTTTCCTCCTTTATTTTCTCCCCAATGGGATTTTCCCCCTTTATTTCCCCCCCCAAATGGGATTTTTCCCCCTTTTCTTCCCCCCAATTGGGATTTTCCCCCCAAATGGGATTTTCCTCCTTTATTTCCCCCCCAAATGGGATTTTCCCCCTTTATTTCCCCCCCAAATGGGATTTTCCCCCTTTATTTCCCCCCCAAATGGGATTTTCCTCCTTTATTTCCCCCCCAAATGGGATTTTCCCCCCAAATGGGATTTTCCCCCTTTATTTTCCCCCCAAATGGGATTTTCCTCCTTTATTTCCCCCCCAAATGGGATTTTCCCCCCAAATGGGATTTTCCTCCTTTATTTCCCCCCCAAATGAGATTTTCCTCCCCAAATGGGATTTTCCTGCTTTATTTTCCCCCCAAATGGGATTTTCCCCCTTTATTTCCCCCCCAAATGGGATTTTCCTCCTTTATTTCCCCCCCAAATGGGATTTTCCCCCCTTTATTTTCCCCCCCAAATGAGATTTTCCTCCCCAAATGGGATTTTCCTGCTTTATTTTCCCCCCAAATGGGATTTTCCCCCTTTATTTTCCCCCCAAATGAGATTTTCCTCCCCAAATGGGATTTTCCTGCTTTATTTTCCCCCCAAATGGGATTTTCCCCCCTTTATTTTCCCCCCAAATGGGATTTTCCCCCTTTATTTCCCCCCCAAATGGGATTTTCCTCCTTTATTTCCCCCCCAAATGGGATTTTCCCCCTTTATTTCCCCCCCAAATGGGATTTTCCTCCTTTATTTCCCCCCCAAATGGGATTTTCCCCCCTTTATTTTCCCCCCAAATGAGATTTTCCTCCCCAAATGGGATTTTCCTGCTTTATTTTCCCCCCCAAATGGGATTTTCCCCCCAAATGGGATTTTCCCCCTTTATTTTCCCCCCTAAATGGGATTTTCCTCCTTTATTTTCCCCCCAAATGGGATTTTCCTCCTTTATTTCCCCCCAAATGGGATTTTCCCCCTTTATTTCCCCCCCAAATGGGATTTTCCCCCCTTTATTTCCCCCCCAAATGGGATTTTCCTGCTTTATTTTCCCCCTAAATGGGATTTTCCTCCTTTATTTCCCCCCCAAATGGGATTTTCCCCCCTTTATTTCCCCCCCAAATGGGATTTTCCTCCTTTATTTCCCCCCCAAATGGGATTTTCCCCCCCAAATGGGATTTTCCCCCTTTATTTCCCCCCCAAATGGGATTTTCCCCCCTTTATTTCCCCCCCAAATGGGATTTTCCTCCTTTATTTTCCCCCCAAATGGGATTTTCCTCCTTTATTTCCCCCCCAAATGGGATTTTCCTCCTTTATTTTCCCCCCAAATGGGATTTTCCTCCTTTATTTCCCCCCCAAATGGGATTTTCCTCCTTTATTTTCCCCCCAAATGGGATTTTCCTCCTTTATTTCCCCCCCAAATGGGATTTTCCTCCTTTATTTCCCCCCCAAATGGGATTTTCCCCCCAAATGGGATTTTCCCCCTTTATTTCCCCCCCCAAATGGGATTTTCCCCCTTTATTTCCCCCCCAAATGGGATTTTCCTCCTTTATTTTCCCCCCAAATGGGATTTTCCTCCTTTATTTCCCCCCCAAATGGGATTTTCCTCCTTTATTTTCCCCCCAAATGGGATTTTCCTCCTTTATTTCCCCCCCAAATGGGATTTTCCTCCTTTATTTCCCCCCCAAATGGGATTTTCCTCCTTTATTTTCCCCCCAAATGGGGTTTTCCTCCTTTATTTCCCCCCAAATGGGATTTTCCTCCTTTATTTCCCCCCCAAATGGGATTTTCCCCCCTTTATTTCCCCCCCAAATGGGATTTTCCCCCCAAATGGGATTTTCCTCCTTTATTTCCCCCCCAATGGGATTTTCCTCCTTTATTTTCCCCCCAAATGGGGTTTTCCTCCTTTATTTCCCCCCCAAATGGGATTTTCCTCCTTTATTTCCCCCCCAAATGGGATTTTCCCCCTTTATTTCCCCCCCAAATGGGATTTTCCCCCCCAAATGGGATTTTCCCCCTTTATTTCCCCCCCAAATGGGATTTTCCCCCTTTATTTCCCCCCCAAATGGGATTTTCCTCCTTTATTTCCCCCTAAATGGGATTTTCCTCCTTTATTTCCCCCCCAAATGGGATTTTCCCCCTTTATTTTCCCCCCAAATGGGATTTTCCTCCTTTATTTCCCCCCCAATGGGATTTTCCTCCTTTATTTTCCCCCCAAATGGGGTTTTCCTCCTTTATTTCCCCCCAAATGGGATTTTCCTCCTTTATTTCCCCCCCAAATGGGATTTTCCCCCTTTATTTCCCCCCCCAATGGGATTTTCCCCATTTTCCCCCTTTTTTCCCCCATTTCTCCTCATTTTTGACCCTTAAATGTGATTTTTTTCCTCTTTTTCCTGATCTCCCCCTTCAATTCGATTTTCCCTCTTCCTCATTTCCTTCCTTAAGTTTGATTTTTTTTTCTCTCTCTCCTTTTTTTCCTGCTTTTCCTGCATCCTGCTGCTCTTGGGGGAATTCTGGCCCAAATTCCAGCGGATTTTGGGGGAATTTCACCGTTTTTAACCATTTTTTTTCCTCCCAGAGTTGAGCCAATCCATCAGCCTGGAGCTTCCTGAAATCCAACGTCTCTCCCCTCCTCCTCCTCTCCAGCTTCCAGGTAAATTCACCCAAAATCCTGGAATTCATCCCAAAATCCTGGGATTCACCCCCAAAATCCTGGAATTTTGGGGCCTTTCCAGGGATGGAGCTCCTGAAAAATCCTAAAATTAACCGAAATCTTGGAATTTCCCCGCAAATTTCTGGGAATTTTGGGCATGAGCAGCTCTTGGAAATCTTAAATTGCCCCCAAATCCTGAGAATTGACCCAAAATCTTGGAACTGACAAAAATTCTGGAATTTTTGGGCCGTTCCAGGGCTGGAGGAGCTCCTGAAAATCCTAAAATTGACCCAAAATCCTGGAATTTGCCCCAAATCCTGGAATTCTTGGCCAATCCCCTCTCCCTCGAACACTGATTCCCCCAAATCCTGGAATTTTCCCCCACATAAAAAACTCCTCAAACCCCCAAAAAATGGGAATTTGGGCTCCAGGTCTTGGTTTTCACCCCCAGAAATTTGGGATGAAAGCTGATTTTTTCCCATTTCTTGTTGGAAAATTCCCATTTTGGGTTGGAAAATTCCCATTTCTTGTTGGAAAATTCCCATTTTTCCCATTTCTTGTTGGAAAATTCCCATTTCTTGTTGGAAAATTCCCATTTTTTCCCTTTTTTTTGTTGGAGAATTCCCATTTCTTGTTGGAAAATTCCCGTTTTTTCCCTTTTTTTGTTGGAAAATTCCCATTTTTTGTTGGAAAATTCCATTTCTTGTTGGAAAATTCCCATTTTTTCCCTTTTTTTTGTTGGAAAATTCCCATTTTTTGTTGGAAAACTCCCATTTCTTGTTGGAAAATTCCCATTTCTTGTTGGAAAATTCCAATTTTTCCCTTTTTTTGTTGGAAAAATTCCCATTTGTTGTTGGAAAATTCCCATTTCTTGTTGGAAAATTCCCGTTTTTCCCTTTTTTTGTTGGAAAATTCCCATTTTGTGTTGGCAAATTCCCATTTTCTTGTTGGAAAATTCCCATTTTTCCCTTTTTTTGTTGGAAAATTCCCATTTTTTGTTGGAAAATTCCCATTTCTTGTTGGAAAATTCCCATTTTTCCCATTTTTTGTTGGAAAATTCCCATTTTTTGTTGGAAAACTCCCATTTCTTGTTGGAAAATTCCCATTTTTTGTTGGAAAATTCCCATTTCTTGTTGGAAAATTCCCATTTTTTCCCTTTTTTTGTTGGAAAATTCCCATTTTTTGTTGGAAAATTCCCATTTCTTGTTGGAAAATTCCCATTTCTTGTTGGAAAATTCCCATTTTTCCCGTTTCTTGTTGGAAAATTCCCATTTTTCCCTTTTTTTGTTGGAAAATTCCCATTTTGTGTTGGAAAATTCCCATTTTGTATTGGGAAAATTCCCATTTCTTGTTGGAGAATTCCCATTTTTCCCATTTTGTGTTGGAAAATTCCCATTTTTCCCCCCTTTTCCCTCAGTTTTGTGCCCAGAAGTTGCAGCAGGTCCTGGAGGAATCCGAAGGATTCGACCCCGAGGCTTTTGCTGCAAAGGTGGGAATTGGGACCCCCCAAAATTCCCCCAAATTCCCCAAATTTGGGATTTTTCCCCCTCAAAATCCCCAATTTCCCAACTCCTCCAAGGGGTAAAACCACCCAAAAATCGGGAATTTTCTGGGGGAAAAGCATCGGGATTAATGAGGAATTAATTGATTAATTTTGGGGTGGGTGAAAAAAGGGTCCTGAGGGATTCCTGGGGCTTCCTGATTCCCAAAAAATCCGGGAATTTGGGTGGAAAAAAAATCAGGGAAACGGCCAGGAATGGAGGAGCTGATGGCTGCATTCCATTAAAAACAGGGAATTAATTAATAATTGATTAATAATTCATCTGGGAGGGATCAAAAAGGGTCCTGAGGGGTTCCTGGGGCTTCCTGATTCCTCGAAACTTTGGGAATTTTGGGATTCAAAAATTCCCAGGAGCACGACCATACATGGAGATGCCGATCCTGAATTCCCCGGGCAGCAGGGAACAATTCGTTCATTATTAACGATTAAATAATTACTAATTGATGTTTACTCGGGGGAGGGGTCAGAGCAGCTCCCGAGGGATTCCGGGCTCTTCCTGATCCTTCGGAAATCCGGGAAAAAAAACGACCGGGAATCCTTCAATACCCGAAAGAGTAATTAGCAATTATTTGATTATTAGGAGATCATTAATGCCTGGGGGGGGGTTTAATTGGTTTTGTTCGTTTTTTCCCGCCAGTCCAGGCGAGCTCTGAGGAATTCCAGAGGCTGCTCCAGAGGCTGCTCCAGGATGGGACCCTGGGGAATTGCCTGGAGCCTCGGCCGGGGTCGGGTTTGGGGGAAAATCCCAAAATTCCGGGCGGGGAGGGGGAAAATCCACGGGAATGTGGAAAAATTGGGAATTTCCGGGCGGGGAGGGGGAAAATCCACGGGAATGTGGAAAAATTGGGAATTTCCGGGGCTGGGAGGGGGAAAATCCACGGGAATGTGGAAAAATTGGGAATTTCCGGGCGGGGAGGGGGAAAATCCGCGGGAATGTGGAAAAATTGGGAATTTCCGGGCGGGGAGGGGGAAAATCCACGGGGAAAGAGGAAAAATTGGGAATTTCCGGGCGGGGAGGGGGGAAAATCCACGGGAATGTGGAAAAATTGGGAATTTCTGGGTTGGGAGGGGGAAAATCCACGGGAATGTGGAAAAATTGGGAATTTCCGGGCTGGGAGGGGGAAAATCCACGGGAATGTGGAAAAATTGGGAATTCCCGGGCTGGGAGGGGGGAAAATCCGTGGGAATGTGGAAAAATTGGGAATTTCCGGATTTGGGCCTTTTCCAGCCTGGAGAATTCCAGGATTTTCGGTCAATTGGGATTTCCAGGAGCTCCTCCATCCCTTGGAAATCCCCCAAATCCCAGAATTCTCTTCATTCCAGGATTTTTTTTTCCCCCCTTCCCTCCCAAATTCCCAGAATTTTCCCCCCAGAATTCCCGGAATTCTGGCGCTGGTTTTTGGGAATTTGGGGATTTTCGGAATTTTGGATGAATTTGCCTGAAAATCTTGGAATGTTGGGGGAATTTTCTCCGGATTTGTCCCAGAATCTGGATTTTTTGGGGGATTTCTGCTGGATTTGCCGGAAAATTTGGGGATTTTTCTTTGGATTTGCCGGAAATTTGGGAATTTTTCTTTGGATTTGCCGGAAAATTTGGGAATTTTCGGGGGATTTTCTTTGGATTTGCCTCAAGAATTTAGGAAAATTTGGGAATTTTGGGTCCTTTCCTACAGGGATTCCCTGGATCCGGCCCTGGAGGGATCCGTGGCTCAGGTGAAACAGCTCATGGCCAGGTGGGGACACACCTGGGACACACCTGGACACACCTGGACACACCTGGGACACACCTGGGACACACCTGGGACACACCTGGGGACACCTGGGACACACCTGGGGACACCTGGACACACCTGGGGACACCTGGACACACCTGGGGACACACCTGGGACACATCTGGGACACACCTGGGGGACACCTGGGACACACCTGGACACACCTGGACACACCTGGGGACACCTGGGACACACCTGGGGACACACCTGGGGACACCTGGGACACACCTGGGACACACCTGGACACACCTGGGACACACCTGGGACACACCTGGACACACCTGGGACAGCTGGGACACACCTGGGGACACACCTGGGACACACCTGGGGACACCTGGGGACACCTGGGACACACCTGGGGACACCTGGACACACCTGGGGACACCTGGACACACCTGGGGACACACCTGGGACACATCTGGACACACCTGGGGACACCTGGGACACACCTGGGACACACCTGGACACACCTGGGGACACCTGGGACACACCTGGGGACACACCTGGGGACACCTGGGACACACCTGGGACACACCTGGACACACCTGGGACACACCTGGGACACACCTGGACACACCTGGGACAGCTGGGACACACCTGGGGACACCTGGACACAGCTGGGACACACCTGGGGGACACCTGGACACACCTGGGACACACCTGGACACACCTGGGACACACCTGGGACACACCTGGGACACACCTGGGGGACACCTGGGACACATCTGGGGACACCTGGGGACACACCTGTCCCTCACCTGTCCCCCCCCGTCCCCCCCCCGTCCCCTCAGGCTGTCCGGGGAGCTCCAGGCCTGGGACGGGCTCCTCCAGCAGCACCTGCAGCGCTCCAGGACGCCTCCAGGTGAGAATTCCCAAAAAATTCCCCAAAACATTCCCAGATTCCCCTCCCAAATCCCCGAATCGGGCCTTCTCCAAATGCAAATTCCCAGTTTTCCCACCAGGAATTCCCAAAATCCTGCCGAAAATTTCCTCACGAATCCCAGAATTCACCTTTTTCCTCAAAAAATTCCCAAATTCCCTTTTTTGCTCCCCAACTTTCCCTCCCTAATCCCCAAATTTCCCCCCAAATTCCCAAATTTTCCCCCAAATCCCAAATTTCCTCCCAAATTTCCCTCCCAAATCCCCACAATTTCCCCCCAAATCCCCAAGTTTCCTCCCAAATCCCAAATTTCCTCCCAAATTCCCAAATTTCCTCCCAAATTTCCCTCCCAAATCCCCAAATTTCCTCCCAAATTCCCAAATTTCCTCCCAAATTTTCCCCCAAATCCCAAATTTCCTCCCAACTTTCCCTCCCCAATCCCAACTTTCCCTCCCCAATCCCAAATTTCCCTCCCAAATCCCAAATTTCCTCCCAAATTTTCCCCCAAATTCCCAACTTTCCCCCCAAATCCCAACTTTACCTCCCAAATCCCAAATTTCTCCCCAAATCCCAAATTTCCTCCCAAATTTCCCTCCCAAATCCCCAAATTTCCTCCCAAATCCCGAATTTCCTCCCAAATTTTCCCCCAAATTTCCTCCCAACTTTCCCCTCCCCAAATTCCCAACTTTCCCCCCCAAATTCCCGAATTTCCCTCCGCGGTCCCCAGGTCCCGCCCCACGTTCCCCGGCTCTCCTCCTCTCCCAGGTGTCTGGAGGAGCTCCGGGCCGGGCTCCCGGCCGCGGCCGTTCCCGGAATTCCCAAATCCCGGATCCTGGATTCCAGGCCCGACTACGGCGCGATGCTGGCGCGGCACGGCCCCGCCCTGGGCGCCCTCGGCCCTCCTGGTGCGCGCGGCGGAGCGCGGGGGCGGCGCGACAGTGCCCGCCTGGGGGACGTCCCCCCGGGATTGGGGGAATTTGGGGAATTTTGGGGGATTTTGGGGAATTTTGGGGAATTTTGGGGAATTTTTGGGGAGATTTGGGGGGATTTTTTGTGATTTTTGGGGGGGATTTTTGGGGATTTTTTGTGGGGAATTTTTGGGAATTTTGGGGGGAATCTTTGGGAATTTTGGGGGGAATTTTTGTGATTTTTGGGGAGATTTCTTGGGAGTTTTTTGGGGGGATTTTTGGGGATTTTGTGGGAATTTTTGGGGGGGATTTTTTTGGGGGGATTTTTGGGATTTTTCTCTGGAGGATTTTGGGGGGATTTTTTGGGAATTTTTCGGGATATTTTTAGGAATTTTGGGGGGATTTTTGGGGGGATTTTTTGGAATTTTTGGGGGGGTTTTAACGGGGATTTTGTAGAATTTTAGGGCGATTTTTTTGTGATTTTTGGGGGCATTTTTGGGGATTTTTTGGGGGGATTTTTGGGATTTTCTCTGGGGGATTTTGGGGGGATTTTTTGGGATTTTTTCGGCGTATTTTTGGGAATTTTTGGGGGGATTTTTGGGATTTTGGGGGGGATTTTTGGGAATTTTTGGGGGGGGTTTTAACGGGGATTTTGGGGAATTTTTTAGGGCGATTTTTTTGTGATTTTTGGGGGGGATTTTTGGAATTTTTGGGGGGATTTTTTGGGAATTTTTTTGGATTTTTTGGGGGGGATTTTTTGAATTTTCTCTGGGGGATTTTGGGGGGATTTTTTGGGATTTTTTCGGATATTTTTGGGAATTTTTGGGGGGATTTTTGAATTTTTGGGATTTTGGGGGGGGATTTTTGGGGGGATTTTAACGGGGATTTTGGGGAATTTTTAGGGCGATTTTTTGGGAATTTTGGGGGGATTTCTTGGAATTTTTGGGGGGATTTTTTGGGAATTTTGGGGGGAATTTTTTGTGATTTTGGGGGGATTTTTGGGGACTTTTTGGGGGAATTTTTGGGGGGATTTTTTGGGAATTTTTTGGGGGGGATTTTTTGGGGGGGATTTTTGGATTTTCTCTGGGGGATTTTGGGGGGATTTTTTGGGATTTTTTCGGGATATTTTTGGGAATTTTTGGGGGGGTTTTTTGGGGGCATTTTTTGGAATTTTTGGGGGATTTTGGGATTTTGGGGGGGGGTTTTGGGGATTTTTGGGGGGATTTTAACGGGGATTTTGGGGAATTTTTAGGGCGATTTTTTGGGAATTTTGGGGGGATTTCTTGGAATTTTTGGGGGGATTTTTTGGGAATTTTGGGGGGAATTTTTTGTGATTTTGGGGGGATTTTTGGGGATTTTTTGGGGGAATTTTTGGGGGGATTTTTGGGGGGATTTTTGGAATTTTTGGGGGAATTTTTTGGGGATTTTTTTGGGGGGGATTTTTGGGATTTTCTCTGGGGGATTTTGGGGGGATTTTTTTGGGAATTTTTCGGGATATTTTTGGAATTTTTGGGGGAATTTGGGGGGGGGGATTTTTTAGGATTTTTTGGGGGGATTTTTTGGGAATTTTTGGGGAGGTTTTAATGAGGATTTTTTTGGAATTTTTAGGGAGATTTTTTGGGATTTTTGCGGGGGATTTCTTGGGATTTTTTTGGAATTTTTGGGGAGATTTTTGGGGAGATTTTTTTGAATTTTGGGGGGGATTTTTTGGGGAATTTTTCGGAATTTTAGGGGGGGATTTTTTGGGGGAATTTTTGGGGATTTTTTCTAAGGGATTTTTGGGAATTTTTGGGGAGGTTTTAATGGAGATTTTTAGGAATATTTTGGGGATTTTGGGGAATATTTTCTGGACTTTTAACAGGGATTTTTTTTTTTTTTTTTTTTTTTGGAAATTTTTGCCGGGGTTTTAACGGGGAGTTTTGGGGGAAACTTTTTCCCGGAGGTTTTAGTGGGAATTTTTGGGAATTTTTTTCTGGAGGTTTTAATGGGAATTTTGGGGAATTTTTTTCAGGAGGATTTTAATGGGGATTTTGGGAATTTTTTGGAAATTTTTGAGGTTTTTTTCTGGTGGTTTTAACGGGAGTTTTGGGATTTTTTTTCCGGGGGGTTTTTGGGAATATTTTCTGGAAGTTTTAAGAGGAATTTTTGGGGATTTGGGGGAATTTTTTTTCGGGAGGTTTTAACAGGAAATTTTGTGAACTTTTTTCTGGGGGTTTTAATGGCGAATTTTTTGGGAATTTTTTGGATTTTTTCAGGCGGTTTAATGGGGGTTTTATGGGATTTTTAAATTTTTTTTTTTCTGGGAGTTTTATCGGGATTTTTTTTTTTTGGGGGGGGGGAATTCCCAGGTGGACGAGGCCCAGCAGGCCGGGAAAATGGTGCTGGAATTCCACCGCCAGAGCAGGAACTTCCTCAGGGGGCGTCCTCGGAGCAGCTGGGTGAGCAAACCCCCCCAAAAATCCCCCAAAATCCCGGAATTTTTGGGGGGGGAAAAGCAGGAATGAAGGGAATTTTTCCCGGGTTTTTCCAGCCTCCCGAGCGTTCCGGAACGTGCAGGGCTCCCCCGCGCGGAGGCTGCTGCAGCGCAAGGCCCAAAAGGCGCCGCCCCGCCGAGGGGGGGAACAATAAAAAAAAACCAGGAGAATCCCAAAATCTCCCGATTTTCCCTCAAAATCTTCCCGCTTTTTTTTTTTTAAAGCGTCTCTTCCGCGTCTGGCGATCCGCTGTGCTGATTGGTTGGTGCGGGTGTCAATCAGAGCCATCAGCCAATCACAGGGCGGAGCGGGGTGGGATCGAGGTGCTTTATTCTGGTTGGTCCACGCTTGCGTCAATCAAAATGATCAGCCAATTGCGGCC
>NW_027094825.1:0-51201 GCF_029207755.1 Chamaea fasciata | reverse complement strand
TCGGTGTCCCTGTGGGTGCCCAGAGTGTCCCTGGGGGTGCCCTGCCTGTCCTCTAGGTGTCGTTGGGGGTGCCCTGGGTGTCCCTGGGGGTGCCCTGCCTGTCCCCTAGGTGTCCATGGGGGTGCCCTGGGTGTCCCTGGGGGTGCACAGGGTGTCACTGGGGTTCCCTGGCTGTCCCGTACGTGTCCCTAGGGGTGCCCTGGGTGTCCCTGGGGGTGCACAGGGTGTCACTGGGGTTCCCTGGCTGTCCCGTAGGTGTCCCTGGGAGTGCCCTGGGGTGTCCCTGGAGTGCCCTGGCTGTCCCCTAAATGTCCCAGGGGGGGCCCTGGCTGTCCCCTAGGTGTCCCTGGGGGTGCCCTGTGTGTCCCCTAGGTATCCCCGGGGGTGCCCTGGCTGTCCCTAGGGTGCCCTTGCTGTGCCCTCGGTGTCCCTGGGGGTTCCCCGGCTGTCCCCTCGGTGTCCCTGTGGGTGCCCAGAGTGTCCCTGGGGGTGCCCTGCCTGTCCTCTAGGTGTCCCTGGGGGTGCCCAGGGTGTCCCTGGGGGTGCCCTGCCTGTCCCCTAGGTGTCCCTGGGGGTGCCCTGGGTGTCCCTGGGGTGCCCTGGGGGTGCCCTCGTGTCCCTGGGGGTGCCCTGGCTGTCCCCTAGGTGTCCCTGGGGGTGCCCTGGCTGTCCCTGGAGTGCCCTGGCTGTCCCCTGGGTGTCCCTGGGGGGGCCCTGGTTGTCCCCTAGGGGTCTCTGGGGGTGCCCTGCCTGTCCCCTAGGTGTCCCTGGGGTGCCCTGGCTGTCCCGTCAGTATCCCTGGGGGTGCCCTGGCTTTCCCTGGGGTGCCCTGGCTGTCCACTACGTGTCCCTGGGGGTGCCCATGGTGTCACTGGGGGTGCCCTGGCTGTCCCCTAGGTGTCCATGGGGGTGCCCTCGCTGTCCCCTTGGTGTCCCTGGGGTGCCCTGGCTGTCCCCTAGGTGTCCCTGGGGGTGCCCAGGCTGTCCTTGGGGTGCTCTGGCTGTCCCCTTGGTCTCCCTGGGGGTGCCCTGGATGTCCCCTAGCTGTCCCTGGGGGTGCCCTGCCTGTCCCCTAGGTGTCCCTGGGGGGGCCCTGGCTGTCTCCTGGGTGTCCCTCGGGGTGCCCTGGGTGTCCCTGGGGTGCCCTGGCTGTCCCCTAGGTGTTCGTGGGGGGGCCCTGGCTGTCCCCTAGGTGTCCCTTATTGTGCCCTGGCTGTCCCTGGGGTTCCCTGGCTGTCCCCTAGGTGTCCCTGGGGGTGCCCAGGCTGTCCCTGGGGTTCCCTGGCTGTCCCCTAGATGTCCCTGGGGGTGCCCAGGGTGTCCCTGCGGTTCCCTGCCTGTCCCCTACGTGTCCCTGGGGGTGCCCTGGCTGTCCCTGGAGTGCCCTGGCTGTCCCCTAGGTCTCCCTGGGGGTGCCCTGGGTGTCCCCTAGGTGTCCCCGGGGGTGCCCTGTCTGTCCCTAGAGTGCCTTTGCTGTGCCCTCAGTGTCCCTGGGGGTTCCCCGGCTGTCCCCTAGGTGTCCCTGTGGGTTCCCCGGCTGTCCCCTAGGTGTCCCTGTGGGTGCCCTGGCTGTCCCCTAGGTGTCCCTGGGGGTGACCTGCCTGTCCCCTAGGTGTCCCTGGGGGTGCCCTGGCTGTCCCCAGGGTGCCCTGGCTGTGCCCTCGGTGTCTCTGGGGGTGCCCTGGCTGTCCCTAGGGTGCCCTGGCTGTCCCCTAGGTGTCCCTTGGGGTGCCCTGCGTGTCCCCTAGGTGTCTTTGGGGGTGCCCTGGCTGTCCCCAGGGTGCCCTGGCTGTGCCCTCTGTGTCCCTGGGGGCGCCCTGGTGTCCCTGTGGGTGCCCTGGCTGTCCCCTAGGTGTCCCTGGGGGTGCCCTGGCTGTCCCTGGAGTGCCCTGGCTGTCCCCTAGGTGTCCCTGGGGGGGCCCTGGCTGTCCCCTAGGTGTCCCTGGGGGTGCCCTTCCTGTCCCCTAGGTGTCCCTGGGGTGCCCTGGGTGTCCCTGGAGTTCCCTGGCTGTCCCCTAAATGTCCCCTGGGGGTGCCCTGCCTGTCCTCTCGGTGTCCCTGGGGGTGCCCTGGCTGTGCCCTCGGTGTCCCTGGGGGTGCCCTGGCTGTCCCTAGGGTGCCCTGGCTGTCCCCTAGGTGTCCCTGGGTGTGCCCTGGGTGTCCCTGGGCGTGCACAGGGTGTCCCTGGGGTTCCTTGGCTGTCCACTAGGTGTCCCTGGGGGGTCCTGGTGTCCCTGGGGTGCCCTGGCTGTCCCCTAGGTGTCCCTGGGGGTGCCCTTCCTGTCCTCTAGGTGTCCCTGGGGGTGCCCTGGCTGTCCCCTCGGTGTCCCTGGGGGTGCCCTGCCTGTCCCCTAGGTGTCCCTGGGGCTGCCCTGGGTGTCCCCTGGGTGTCCCTGGGGGTGCCCTGGCGGTCCCTAGGGTGCCCTTGCTGTGCCCTCGGTGTCCCTGGGGGTTCCCCGGCTGTCCCCTAGGTGTCGCTGTGGGTGCCCTGGCTGTCCCCTCGGTGTCCCTGTGGGTGCCCAGAGTGTCCCTGGGGGTGCCCTGCCTGTCCTCTAGGTGTCGTTGGGGGTGCCCTGGGTGTCCCTGGGGGTGCCCTGCCTGTCCCCTAGGTGTCCATGGGGGTGCCCTGGGTGTCCCTGGGGGTGCACAGGGTGTCACTGGGGTTCCCTGGCTGTCCCGTACGTGTCCCTAGGGGTGCCCTGGGTGTCCCTGGGGGTGCACAGGGTGTCACTGGGGTTCCCTGGCTGTCCCGTAGGTGTCCCTGGGAGTGCCCTGGGTGTCCCTGGAGTGCCCTGGCTGTCCCCTAAATGTCCCAGGGGGGGCCCTGGCTGTCCCCTAGGTGTCCCTGGGGGTGCCCTGGGTGTCCCCTAGGTATCCCCGGGGGTGCCCTGGCTGTCCCTAGGGTGCCCTTGCTGTGCCCTCGGTGTCCCTGGGGGTTCCCCGGCTGTCCCCTCGGTGTCCCTGTGGGTGCCCAGAGTGTCCCTGGGGGTGCCCTGCCTGTCCTCTAGGTGTCCCTGGGTGTGCCCAGGGTGTCCCTGGGGGTGCCCTGCCTGTCCCCTAGGTGTCCCTGGGGGTGCCCTGGGTGTCCCTGGGGTGCCCTGGCTGTCCCCTGGGTGTCCCTGGGGGGGCCCTGGTTGTCCCCTAGGTGTCCCTGGGGGTGCCCTGGCTGTCCCTGGAGTGCCCTGTCTGTCCCCTGGGTGTCCCTGGGGGGGCCCTGGTTGTCCCCTAGGGGTCTCTGGGGGTGCCCTGCCTGTCCCCTAGGTGTCCCTGGGGTGCCCTGGCTGTCCCGTCAGTATCCCTGGGGGTGCCCTGGCTTTCCCTGGGGTGCCCTGGCTGTCCACTACGTGTCCCTGGGGGTGCCCATGGTGTCACTGGGGGTGCCCTGGCTGTCCCCTAGGTGTCCATGGGGGTGCCCTCGCTGTCCCCTTGGTGTCCCTGGGGTGCCCTGGCTGTCCCCTAGGTGTCCCTGGGGGTGCCCAGGCTGTCCTTGGGGTGCTCTGGCTGTCCCCTTGGTCTCCCTGGGGGTGCCCTGGATGTCCCCTAGCTGTCCCTGGGGGTGCCCTGCCTGTCCCCTAGGTGTCCCTGGGGGGCCCTGGCTGTCTCCTGGGTGTCCCTCGGGGTGCCCTGGGTGTCCCTGGGGTGCCCTGGCTGTCCCCTAGGTGTTCGTGGGGGGGCCCTGGCTGTCCCCTAGGTGTCCCTTATGGTGCCCTGGCTGTCCCTGGGGTTCCCTGGCTGTCCCCTAGGTGTCCCTGGGGGTGCCCAGGCTGTCCCTGGGGTTCCCTGGCTGTCCCCTAGATGTCCCTGGGGGTGCCCAGGGTGTCCCTGCGGTTCCCTGCCTGTCCCCTACGTGTCCCTGGGGGTGCCCTGGCTGTCCCTGGAGTGCCCTGGCTGTCCCCTAGGTCTCCCTGGGGGTGCCCTGGGTGTCCCCTAGGTGTCCCCGGGGGTGCCCTGTCTGTCCCTAGAGTGCCTTTGCTGTGCCCTCAGTGTCCCTGGGGGTTCCCCGGCTGTCCCCTAGGTGTCCCTGTGGGTTCCCCGGCTGTCCCCTAGGTGTCCCTGTGGGTGCCCTGGCTGTCCCCTAGGTGTCCCCTGGGGGTGACCTGCCTGTCCCCTAGGTGTCCCTGGGGGTGCCCTGGCTGTCCCCAGGGTGCCCTGGCTGTGCCCTCGGTGTCTCTGGGGGTGCCCTGGCTGTCCCTAGGGTGCCCTGGCTGTCCCCTAGGTGTCCCTTGGGGTGCCCTGCGTGTCCCCTAGGTGTCTTTGGGGGTGCCCTGGCTGTCCCCAGGGTGCCCTGGCTGTGCCCTCTGTGTCCCTGGGGGCGCCCTGGTGTCCCTGTGGGTGCCCTGGCTGTCCCCTAGGTGTCCCTGGGGGTGCCCTGGCTGTCCCTGGAGTGCCCTGGCTGTCCCCTAGGTGTCCCTGGGGGGGCCCTGGCTGTCCCCTAGGTGTCCCTGGGGGTGCCCTTCCTGTCCCCTAAGTGTCCCTGGGGGTGCCCTGGCTATCCCCTAGGTGTCCCTGGGGTGCCCTGAGTGTCCCTGGGGTGCCCTGGCTGTCCCCTAGGTGTCCCTGGGGGTCCCCTTGGTGTCCCTGGGGGCGCCCAGGGTGTCCCTTAGGTGTCCCTGGGGCTGCCCTTGCTGTCGCCTAGGTGTCCCTGGGGGTGCCCAGGATGTCCCTGGGGTTCCCTGGCTCTCCCCTAGGTGTCCCTGGGGGGGCCCTGGCTGTCCCGTACGTGTCCCTGGGGTCCCCTTGGTGTCCCTGGGGGTGCCCAGGGTGTCCCTTAGGTGTCCCTGGGGGTGCCTTCCCTGTCCCCTAGGTGTTCCTGGGGTGACCTGGCTGTCCCCTCGGTGTCCCTGGGGGTGCCCAGAGTGTCCCTGGGAGTGCCGTGGCTGTCCCCTAGGTGTCCCTGGGGGTGCCCTGGGTGTCCCCGGGGGTGCACAGGGTGTCCCTGGGGGTGCCCTGGCTGTCCCCTAGGTGTCTCTGGGGGTGCCCTGGGTGTCCCTGGAGTGCCCTGGCTGTCCCCTAAATGTCCCTGGGGGTGCCGTGGCTGTCCCGTAGGTGTCCCTGGGGGTGTCCTGCCTTCCCCTCGGTATCCCTGAGGGTGCTTTGGCTGTCTTTAGGGTGCCCTGGCTGTCCCCTTGGTGTCCCTGGGGGTTCCCTGGGTGTCCCTGGGAGTGCCCTGGCTGTCCCTAGGGTGCCCTGCCTGTCCCCTAGGTGTCCCTGGGGGTGTCCTGCCTGTCTCCTAGGTGTCCCTGGGGGTGCCCTGCCTGTCTCCTAGGTGTCCCTGGGGGTCCCCTGGGTGTCCCTGGGGGTGCCCTGGGTGTCCCTGGAGTGCCCTGGCTGTCCCCGAAATGTCCCTGGGGGGTGCCCCTGGCTGTCCCCTAGGTGTCCCTGGGGTTGTCCTGCCTTCCCCTAGGTGTCCCTGGGGGTGCCCTGGGTGTCCCTGGGGTTCCCTGGCTGTCCCCTAGGTGTCCCTGGGGGTGCCCTGGGTGTCCCTGGAGTTCCCTGGCTGTCCCCTAAATGTCCCTGGGGGTGCCCTGCCTGTCCTCTCGGTGTCCCTGGGGGTGCCCTGGCTGTGCCCTCGGTGTCCCTGGGGGTGCCCTGGCTGTCCCTAGGGTGCCCTGGCTGTCCCCTAGGTGTCCCTGGGTGTGCCCTGGGTGTCCCTGGGCGTGCACAGGGTGTCCCTGGGGTTCCTTGGCTGTCCACTAGGTGTCCCTGGGGGGGTCCTGGTGTCCCTGGGGGTGCCCTGGCTGTCCCCTCGGTGTCCCTGGGGGTGCCCTGCCTGTCCCCTAGGTGTCCCTGGGGGTGCCCTGGGTGTCCCCTGGGTGTCCCTGGGGGTGCCCTGGCGGTCCCTAGGGTGCCCTTGCTGTGCCCTCGGTGTCCCTGGGGGTTCCCCGGCTGTCCCCTAGGTGTCGCTGTGGGTGCCCTGGCTGTCCCCTCGGTGTCCCTGTGGGTGCCCAGAGTGTCCCTGGGGGTGCCCTGCCTGTCCTCTAGGTGTCGTTGGGGGTGCCCTGGGTGTCCCTGGGGGTGCCCTGCCTGTCCCCTAGGTGTCCATGGGGGTGCCCTGGGTGTCCCTGGGGGTGCACAGGGTGTCACTGGGGTTCCCTGGCTGTCCCGTACGTGTCCCTAGGGGTGCCCTGGTGTCCCTGGGGGTGCACAGGGTGTCACTGGGGTTCCCTGGCTGTCCCGTAGGTGTCCCTGGGAGTGCCCTGGGTGTCCCTGGAGTGCCCTGGCTGTCCCCTAAATGTCCCAGGGGGGGCCCTGGCTGTCCCCTAGGTGTCCCTGGGGGTGCCCTGGGTGTCCCCTAGGTATCCCCGGGGGTGCCCTGGCTGTCCCTAGGGTGCCCTTGCTGTGCCCTCGGTGTCCCTGGGGGTTCCCCGGCTGTCCCCTCGGTGTCCCTGTGGGTGCCCAGAGTGTCCCTGGGGGTGCCCTGCCTGTCCTCTAGGTGTCCCTGGGGGTGCCCAGGGTGTCCCTGGGGGTGCCCTGCCTGTCCCCTAGGTGTCCCTGGGGGTGCCCTGGGTGTCCCTGGGGTGCCCTGGGGGTGCCCTGGTGTCCCTGGGGGTGCCCTGGCTGTCCCCTAGGTGTCCCTGGGGGTGCCCTGGCTGTCCCTGGAGTGCCCTGGCTGTCCCCTGGGTGTCCCTGGGGGGGCCCTGGTTGTCCCCTAGGGGTCTCTGGGGGTGCCCTGCCTGTCCCCTAGGTGTCCCTGGGGTGCCCTGGCTGTCCCGTCAGTATCCCTGGGGGTGCCCTGGCTTTCCCTGGGGTGCCCTGGCTGTCCACTACGTGTCCCTGGGGGTGCCCATGGTGTCACTGGGGGTGCCCTGGCTGTCCCCTAGGTGTCCATGGGGGTGCCCTCGCTGTCCCCTTGGTGTCCCTGGGGTGCCCTGGCTGTCCCCTAGGTGTCCCTGGGGGTGCCCAGGCTGTCCTTGGGGTACTCTGGCTGTCCCCTTGGTCTCCCTGGGGGTGCCCTGGATGTCCCCTAGCTGTCCCTGGGGGTGCCCTGCCTGTCCCCTAGGTGTCCATGGGAGTGCCCTGGGTGTCCCTGGGGGTGCACAGGGTGTCCCTGGTGTTCCCTGGCTGTCCCCTAGGTCTCCCTGGGGGTGCCCTGGGTGTCCCTGGGGATGCCCTGGCTGTCCCCTAGGTGTCCCTGGGAGTTCCCTGGGTGTCCCTGGATTGCCCTGGCTGTCCCCTAAATGTCCCTGGGGGTGCCCTGGCTGTCCCCCAAGGTTGCCCTGGGGGTGCCCTGCCTGTCCTCTCGGTGTCCCTGGGGGGGCCCTGGCAGTCCCCGAGGTGTCCCTGGGGGTGCCCTGGGTGTCCCTGGGTACCCTGGCTGTCCCGTACGTGTCCCTGGGGGTGCCCTGGAGGTCCCCTAGGTGTCCCTGGGGGTGCCCTCGCTATCCCTGGGGTGCCCTGGCTGTCCCCTAGGTGTCCCTGGGGGTCCCCTTGGTGACGCTGGGGGTGCCCAGGGTGTCCCTTAGGTGTCCCTAGGGTGCCCTGTCTGTGCCCTTGGTGTCCCTGGGGGTGCTTTGGGTGTCCCTGGGGGTGCCCTGGCTGTCCCTGGGGTGCTCTGGATGTCCCCTTGGTGTCCCTGTGGGTGCCCTGGCTGTCCCCTTGGTGTCCCTAGGGTGCCCTGTCTGTGCCCTTGGTGTCCCTGGGGGTGCTTTGGGTGTCCCTGGGGGTGCCCTGGCTGTCCCTGGGGTGCCCTGGCTGTCCCCAAGGTGTCCCTGGGGGTGCCCTGCCTGTCCTCTCGGTGTCCCTGGAGGTGCCCTGGCTGTCCCTGGGGGTGGACAGGGTGTCCCTGTGTTTCCCTGGCTGTCCTCTAGGTGTCCCTGGGGGAGCCCTGGCTGTCCCTGGGGGTGCCCTGGCTGTCCCCTACGTGTCCCTGGAGCTGCCCGTGGTGTCCCTGGGGGCGCCCTGGCTGTCCCTAGGGTGCCCTGGGGGCGCCCTGGCTGTCCCTGGAGTGCCCTGGCTGTCACCTCGGTGTCCCTTGGGGTGCCCTGACTGTCCTTGGAATGCCCAGGGGGTGCCCTGGCTGTCCCCAAGGTGTCCCTGGGGTTGCCTTCCCTGTCCCCTAGGTGTTCCTGGGGTGACCTTGCTGTCCCCTCGGTGTCCCTGGGGGTGCCCAGGGTGTCCCTGGGAGTGCCGTGGCTGTCCCCTAGGTGTCCCTGGGGGTGCCCTGGGTGTCCCTGGGGGTGCAATGGGTGTCCCTGGGGGTGCCCTGGCTGTCCCCTAGGTGTCCCTGGGGGTGCCCTGGGTGTCCCTGGAGTGCCCTTTCTGTCCCCTAAATGTCCCTGGGGGTGCCCTGGCTGTCCCTGGGGTGCCCTGGCTGTCCCCAAGGTGTCCCTGGGGGTGCCCTGCCTGTCCTCTCGGTGTCCCTGGGGGGGCCCTGGCTGTCTCTGGGGGTGCTCAGGGTGTTCCTAGGTTTCCCTGGCTGTCCTCTAGGTGTCCCTGGGGGTGCCCTGGCTGTCCCCTAGGTGTCCCTGGGGGAGCCCTGGCTGTCCCTGGGGGTGCCCTGGCTTTCCCCTACGTGTCCCTGGAGCTGCTCGTGGTGTCCCTGGGGGCGCCCTGGCTGTCCCTGGAGTGCCCTGGCTGTCCCCTCGGTGTCCCTAGGGGTGCCCTGACTGTCCTTGGGGTGCCCAGGGGGTGCCCTGGCTGTCCCCAAGGTGTCCCTGGGGTTGCCTTCCCTGTCCCCTAGGTGTTCCTGGGGTGACCTGGCTGTCCCCTCGGTGTCCCTGGGGGTGCCCAGGGTGTCCCTGGGAGTGCCGTGGCTGTCCCCTAGGTGTCCCTGGGGGTGCCCTGGGTGTCCCTGGGGGTGCACAGGGTGTCCCTGGGGCTGCCCTGGCTGTCCCCTAGGTGTCCCTGGGGGTGCCCTGGGTGTCCCTGGAGTGCCCTGGCTGTCCCCTAAATGTCCCTGGGGGTGCCCTGGCTGTCCCCTAGGTGTCCCTGGGAGTGTCCTGCCTTCCCCTCGGTGTCCCTGGGGGTGCCCTGGGTGTCCCTGGGGGGGCCCTGGCTGTTCCCTAGGTGTCCCTGGGGGTGCCCTCGCTATCCCTGGGGTGCCCTGGCTGTCCCGTAGGTGTCCCTGGGGGTGCCCTGCCTGTCCTCTCGGTGTCCCTGGGGGTGCCCTGGCTGTGCCCTCGGTGTCCCTGGGGGTGCCCTGGCTGTCCCTAGGGTGCCCTGGCTGTCCCCTAGGTGTCCCTGGGTGTGCCCGGGGAGTCCCTGGGGGGGCCCTGGTTGTCCCCTAGGTGTCCCTGGGGGTGCCATGGCTGTCCCTGGGGGTGCCCTGGCTGTCCCGTAGGTGTCCCTGGGGGTGCCCTGGCTGTCCCTGGGGGTGCCCTGGCTGTCTCGTAGGTGTCCCTGGGGGTGCCCTGGGTGCCCTGTAGGTGTCCCTCGGGGTGCCCTCCCTGTCCCTCGGGATGCCCTGGCTGTCCCCTAGGTGTCCCTGGGGGTGCCCTGGCTGTCCCCTAGGTGTCCCTGGGGGGGCCCTGGCTGTCTCCTGGGTGTCCCTGGGGGTGCCCTGGGTGTCCCTGGGGTGCCCTGGCTGTCCCCTAGGTGTTCGTGGGGGGGCCCTGGCTGTCCCCTAGGTGTCCCTTATGGTGCCCTGGCTGTCCCTGGGGTTCCCTGGCTGTCCCCTAGGTGTCCCTGGGGGTGCCCAGGGTGTCCCTGGGGTTCCCTGGCTGTCCCCTAGGTGTCCCTGGGGGTGCCCAGGGTGTCCCTGCGGTTCCCTGCCTGTCCCCTACGTGTCCCTGGGGGTGCCCTGGCTGTCCCTGGAGTGCCCTAGCTGTCCTTTAGGTCTCCCTGGGGGTGCCCTGGGTGTCCCCTAGGTGTCCCCGGGGGTGCCCTGTCTGTCCCTAGGGTGCCCTTGCTGTGCCCTCAGTGTCCCTGGGGGTTCCCCGGCTGTCCCCTAGGTGTCCCTGTGGGTTCCCCGGCTGTCCCCTAGGTGTCCCTGTGGGTGCCCTGGCTGTCCCCTAGGTGTCCCTGGGGGTGACCTGCCTGTCCCCTAGGTGTCCCTGGGGGTGCCCTGGCTGTCCCCAGGGTGCCCTGGCTGTGCCCTCGGTGTCTCTGGGGGTGCCCTGGCTGTCCCTAGGGTTCCCTGGCTGTCCCCTAGGTGTCCCTTGGGGTGCCCTGCGTGTCCCCTAGGTGTCTTTGGGGGTGCCCTGGCTGTCCCCAGGGTGCCCTGGCTGTGCCCTCTGTGTCCCTGGGGGCGCCCTGGTGTCCCTGTGGGTGCCCTGGCTGTCCCCTAGGTGTCCCTGGGGGGGCCCTGGCTGTCCCCTAGGTGTCCCTGGGGGTGCCCTTCCTGTCCCCTAGGTGTCCCTGGGGGTGCCCTGGCTATCCCCTAGGTGTCCCTGGGGGTGCCCTGAGTGTCCCTGGGGGTGCCCTCGCTGTCCCTGGGGTGCCCTGGCTGTCTCCTAGGTGTCCCTTGGGGTCCCCTTGGTGTCCCTGTGGGCGCCCAGGGTGTCCCTTAGGTGTCCCTGGGGCTGCCCTTGCTGTCGCCTAGGTGTCCCTGGGGGTGCCCAGGGTGTCCCTGGGGTTCCCTGGCTGTCCCCTAGGTGTCCCTGGGGGGGCCCTGGCTGTCCCGTACGTGTCCCTGGGGGTGCCCTGGCTGTCCCCTAGGTGTCCCTGGGGGGGCCCTGGCTGTCCCGTACGTGTCCCTGGGTGTGCCCTGGCTGTCCCCTAGGTGTCCCTGGGGGTCCCCTTGGTGTCCCTGGGGGTACCCAGGGTGTCCCTTAGGTGTCCCTGGGGGTGCCTTCCCTGTCCCCTAGGTGTTCCTGGGGTGACCTGGCTGTCCCCTCGGTGTCCCTGGGGGTGCCCAGAGTGTCCCTGGGAGTGCCGTGGCTGTCCCCTAGGTGTCCCTGGGGGTGCCGTGGCTGTCCCCTAGGTGTCCCTGGGGGTGCCCTGGGTGTCCCCGGGGGTGCACAGGGTGTCCCTGGGGGTGCCCTGGCTGTCCCCTAGGTGACCCTGGGGGTGCCCTGGGTGTCCCTGGAGTGCCCTGGCTGTCCCCTAAATGTCCCTGGGGGTACCCTGGCTGTCCCCTAGGTGTTCCTGGGGGTGTCCTGCCTTCCCCTCGGTGTCCCTGGGGGTGCCCTGGGTGTCCCTGGGGGGGCCCTGGCTGTTCCCTAGGTGTCCCTGGGGGTGCCCTCGCTATCCCTGGGGTGCCCTGGCTGTCCCCTTTGTGGCCCTGGGGGTGCCCTGGGTGTCCCTAGGGGTGCCCTGGAGGTCCCCTAGGTGTCCCTGGGGGTGCCCTGGCTGAACCTGGGGTGCCCTGGCTATCCCCAAGGTGTCCCTGGGGGTGCCCTGCCTGTCCTCTCGGTGTCCCTGGGGGTGCCCTGGCTGTGCCCTCGGTGTCCCTGGGGGTGCCCTGGCTGTCCCCTAGGTGTCCCTGGGTGTGCCCGGGGAGTCCCTGGGGGGGCCCTGGGTGTCCCCTAGGTGTCCCTGGGGGTGCCCTGGGTGTCCCTGGGGGTGCACGGGGTGTCACTGGGGTTCCCTGGCTGTCCCGTAGGTGTCCCTGGGGGTTCCCTGGGTGTCCTCTAGGTGTCCCTGGTGGGGCCCTCCCTGTCCCTCGGGGTGCCCTGGCTGTCCCCTAGGTGTCCCTGGGGGTGCCCTGGCTGTCCCCTAGGTGTCCCTGGGGGGGCCCTGGCTGTCTCCTGGGTGTCCCCGGGGGTGCCCTGGGTGTCCCTGGGGTGCCCTGGCTGTCCCCTAGGTTTCCCTGGGGGGGCCCTGGATGTCTCCTGGGTGTCCCTGGGGGTGCCCTGGGTGTCCCTGGGGGTGCCCTGGCTGTCCCCTAGGTGTCCGTGGGGGGGCCCTGGCTGTCCCCTAGGTGTCCCTCGGGGTGCCCTGGCTGTCCCTGGGGTTTCCTGGCTGTCCCCTAGGTGTCCCTGGGGGTGCCCAGAGTGTCCCTGGGGTTCCCTGGCTGTCCCCTAGGTGTCCCTGGGGGTGCCCAGGGTGTCCCTGCGGTTCCCTGCCTGTCCCCTACGTGTCCCTGGGGGTGCCCTGGCTGTCCCTGGAGTGCCCTGGCTATCCCCTAGGTCTCCCTGGGGGTGCCCTGGGTGTCCCCTCGGTTTCCCCGGGGGTGCCCTGGCTGTCCCTAGGGTGCCCTTGCTGTGCCCTCAGTGTCCCTGGGGGTTCCCCGGCTGTCCCCTAGGTGTCCCTGTGGGTTCCCCGGCTGTCCCCTAGGTGTCTCTGTGGGTGCCCTGGCTGTCCCCTAGGTGTCCCTGGGGGTGACCTGCCTGTCCCCTAGGTGTCCCTGGGGGTGCCCTGGCTGTCCCCAGGGTGCCCTGGCTGTGCCCTCGGTGTCTCTGGGGGTGCCCTGGTTGTCCCTAGGGTGCCCTGGCTGTCCCGTAGGTGTCCCTTGGGGTGCCCTGCGTGTCCCCTAGGTGTACTTGGGGGTGCCCTGGCTGTCCCCAGGGTGCCCTGGCTGTGCCCTCTTTTTCCCTGGGGGCGCCCTGGTGTCCCTGTGGGTGCCCTGGCTGTCCCCTAGGTGTCCCTGAGGGTGCCCTGGCTGTCCCTGGAGTGCCCTGGCTGTCCCCTAGGTGTCCCTGGGGGTGCCCTTCCTGTCCCCTAGGTGTCCCTGGGGGTGCCCTGGCTATCCCCCAGGTGTCCCTGGGGGTGCCCTGAGTGTCCCTGAGGGTGCCCTCGCTGTCCCTGGGCTGCCCTGGCTGTCCCCTAGGTGTTTCTGGGGGTCCCCTTGGTGTCCCTGGGGGTGCCCAGGGTGTCCCTTAGGTGTCCCTGGGGGTGCCCTTGCTGTTGCCTAGGTGTCACTTGGGGTGCCCAGGGTGTCCCTGGGGTTCCCTGGCTGTCCCCTAAGTGTCCCTGGGGGGGCCGTGGCAGTCCCCGAGGTGTCCCTGGGGGTGCCCTGTGTGTCCCTGGGGTACCCTGGCTGTCCCGTACGTGTCCCTGGGGGTGCCCTGGAAATCCCCTAGGTGTCCCTGGGGGTGCCCTGAGTGTCCCTGAGGGTGCCCTCGCTATCCCTGGGGTGCCCTGGCTGTCCCCTAGGTGTCCCTGGGGGTCCCCTTGGTGTCCCTGGGGGTGCCCAGGGTGTCCCTTAGGTGTCCCTGGGGGTGCCCTTGCTGTCCCCCAGCTATCCCTGGGGGTGCCCTGGCTGTCCCTGGGGTGCTCTGGATGTCCCCTTGGTGTACCTGGGGGTGCCCTGGCTGTCCCCTTGGTGTCCCTAGGGTGCCCTGTCTGTGCCCTTGGTGTCCCTGGGGGTGCCCTGGCTGTCCCTAGGGTGCCCTGGCTGTCTCCTAGGTGTCCATGGGGGTGCCTTGGTGTCCCTGGGGGTGCCCTGCCTGTCACCTAGCTGTCCCTGGGGGTGCCCTGGCTGTCCCCTACGTGTCCCTGGGGGTGCCCTAGGTGTCCCAGGGGGTGCCCTGCCTGTCCCCTAGGTGTCCATGGGGGTGCCATGAGTGTCCCTGGAGTGCCCTGGCTGTCCCCTAAATGTCCCTGGGGGTGCCGTGGCTGTCCCCTAGGTGTCCCTGGGGGTGTCCTGCCTTCCCATCGGTGTCCCTGGGGGTGCCCTGGCTGTCTTTAGGGTGCCCTGGTTGTCCCCTTGGTGTCCCTGGGGGTTCCCTGGGTGTCCCTGGGAGAGCCCTGGCTGTCCCGAGGGTGCCCTGCCTGTCCCCTAGGTGTCCCTGGGGGTGCCCTGGTTGTCCCTGGGGAGCCCTGGCTGTCCCCTAGGTTTCCCTGGGTGTGTCCTGCCTGTCTCCTAGGTGTCCCTGGGGGTGCCCTGCCTGTCTCCTAGGTGTCCCTGGGGGTCCCCTGGGTGTCCCTGGGGGTGCCCTGGGTGTCCCTGGAGTGCCCTGGCTGTCCCCTAAATGTCCCTGGGGGTGCCGTGGCTGTCCCGTAGGTGTCCCTCGGGGTGTCCTGCCTTCCCCTCGGTGTCCCTGGGGGTGCCCTGGTTGTCCCTGGGGAGCCCTGGCTGTCCCCTAGGTGTCCCTGGGGGTGTCCTGCCTTCCCCTAGGTGTCCCTGGGGGTGCCCTAGGTGTCCCAGGGGGTGCCCTGTTTGTCCCCTAGGTGTCCATGGGGGTGCCATGAGTGTCCCTGGAGTGCCCTGGCTGTCCCCTAAATGTCCCTGGGGGTGCCGTGGCTGTCCCCTAGGTGTCCCTGGGGGTGTCCTGCCTTCCCCTCGGTATCCCTGAGGGTGCTTTGGCGGTCTTTAGGGTGCCCTGGCTGTCCCCTTGGTGTCCCCGGGGGTTCCCTGGGTGTCCCTGGGAGTGCCCTGGCTGTCCCTAGGGTGCCCTGCCTGTCCCCTAGGTGTCCCTGGGGGTGTCCTGCCTGTCTCCTAGGTGTCCCTGGGGGTGCCCTGCCTGTCTCCTAGGTGTCCCTGGGGGTCCCCTGGGTGTCCCTGGGGGTGCCCTGGGTGTCCCTGGAGTGCCCTGGCTGTCCCCGAAATGTCCCTGGGGGTGCCCTGGCTGTCCCCTAGGTGTCCCTGGGGTTGTCCTGCCTTCCCCTAGGTGTCCCTGGGGGTGCCCTGGGTGTCCCTGGGGTTCCCTGGCTGTCCCCTAGGTGTCCCTGGGGGTGCCCTGGGTGTCCCTGGAGTGCCCTGGCTGTCCCCTAAATGTCCCTGGGGGTGCCGTGGCTGTCCCGTAGGTGTCCCTCGGGGTGTCCTGCCTTCCCCTCGGTGTCCCTGGGGGTGCCCTGGTTGTCCCTGGGGAGCCCTGGCTGTCCCCTAGGTGTCCCTGGGGGTGTCCTGCCTTCCCCTAGGTGTCCCTGGGGGTGCCCTAGGTGTCCCAGGGGGTGCCCTGTTTGTCCCCTAGGTGTCCATGGGGGTGCCATGAGTGTCCCTGGAGTGCCCTGGCTGTCCCCTAAATGTCCCTGGGGGTGCCGTGGCTGTCCCCTAGGTGTCCCTGGGGGTGTCCTGCCTTCCCCTCGGTATCCCTGAGGGTGCTTTGGCGGTCTTTAGGGTGCCCTGGCTGTCCCCTTGGTGTCCCTGGGGGTTCCCTGGGTGTCCCTGGGAGTGCCCTGGCTGTCCCTAGGGTGCCCTGCCTGTCCCCTAGGTGTCCCTGGGGGTGTCCTGCCTGTCTCCTAGGTGTCCCTGGGGGTGCCCTGCCTGTCTCCTAGGTGTCCCTGGGGGTCCCCTGGGTGTCCCTGGGGGTGCCCTGGGTGTCCCTGGAGTGCCCTGGCTGTCCCCGAAATGTCCCTGGGGGTGCCCTGGCTGTCCCCTAGGTGTCCCTGGGGTTGTCCTGCCTTCCCCTAGGTGTCCCTGGGGGTGCCCTGGGTGTCCCTGGGGTTCCCTGGCTGTCCCCTAGGTGTCCCTGGGGGTGTCCTGGCTTTCCCCTCGGTGTCCCTGGGGGTGCCCTGGCTGTCCCCTAGGTGTCCCTGGGGGTGCCCTGCCTGTCCCTGGGGCTGCCCTGGCTGTCCCCTAGGTGTCCCTGGGGGGGCCCTGGCTGTCCCCTAGGTGTTCCTGGGGGTGCCCTGGCTGTCCCTAGGGTGCCCTGGCTGTCCCCTAGGTGTCCCTGGGGGTGCCCTAGGTGTCCCTGGGGTGCCCTGGCTGTCCCCAAGGTGTCCCTATGGGTGCCCAGAGTGTCCCTGGGAGTGCCCTGCCTGTCCCCTTGGGGTCTCTGGGGGTGCCCTGGCTGTCCCGTCAGTGTCCCTGGGGGTGCCCTGCCTATCCCCTTGGTGACCCTGGGGGTGTCCTGGGTGTCCTTTGAGTGCCTTGGCTGACCCCTAAATGTCACTGGGGGTGCCCTGGCTGTCCCCAGGGTGCCCTGGCTGTGCCCTCGGTGTCTCTGGGGGTGCCCTGGTTGTCCCTAGGGTGCCCTGGCTGTCCCGTAGGTGTCCCTTGGGGTGCCCTGCGTGTCCCCTAGGTGTACTTGGGGGTGCCCTGGCTGTCCCCAGGGTGCCCTGGCTGTGCCCTCTTTTTCCCTGGGGGCGCCCTGGTGTCCCTGTGGGTGCCCTGGCTGTCCCCTAGGTGTCCCTGAGGGTGCCCTGGCTGTCCCTGGAGTGCCCTGGCTGTCCCCTAGGTGTCCCTGGGGGTGCCCTTCCTGTCCCCTAGGTGTCCCTGGGGGTGCCCTGGCTATCCCCCAGGTGTCCCTGGGGGTGCCCTGAGTGTCCCTGAGGGTGCCCTCGCTGTCCCTGGGCTGCCCTGGCTGTCCCCTAGGTGTTTCTGGGGGTCCCCTTGGTGTCCCTGGGGGTGCCCAGGGTGTCCCTTAGGTGTCCCTGGGGGTGCCCTTGCTGTTGCCTAGGTGTCACTTGGGGTGCCCAGGGTGTCCCTGGGGTTCCCTGGCTGTCCCCTAAGTGTCCCTGGGGGGGCCGTGGCAGTCCCCGAGGTGTCCCTGGGGGTGCCCTGTGTGTCCCTGGGGTACCCTGGCTGTCCCGTACGTGTCCCTGGGGGTGCCCTGGAAATCCCCTAGGTGTCCCTGGGGGTGCCCTGAGTGTCCCTGAGGGTGCCCTCGCTATCCCTGGGGTGCCCTGGCTGTCCCCTAGGTGTCCCTGGGGGTCCCCTTGGTGTCCCTGGGGGTGCCCAGGGTGTCCCTTAGGTGTCCCTGGGGGTGCCCTTGCTGTCCCCCAGCTATCCCTGGGGGTGCCCTGGCTGTCCCTGGGGTGCTCTGGATGTCCCCTTGGTGTACCTGGGGGTGCCCTGGCTGTCCCCTTGGTGTCCCTAGGGTGCCCTGTCTGTGCCCTTGGTGTCCCTGGGGGTGCCCTGGCTGTCCCTAGGGTGCCCTGGCTGTCTCCTAGGTGTCCATGGGGGTGCCTTGGTGTCCCTGGGGGTGCCCTGCCTGTCACCTTAGCTGTCCCTGGGGGTGCCCTGGCTGTCCCCTACGTGTCCCTGGGGGTGCCCTAGGTGTCCCAGGGGGTGCCCTGCCTGTCCCCTAGGTGTCCATGGGGGTGCCATGAGTGTCCCTGGAGTGCCCTGGCTGTCCCCTAAATGTCCCTGGGGGTGCCGTGGCTGTCCCCTAGGTGTCCCTGGGGGTGTCCTGCCTTCCCATCGGTGTCCCTGGGGGTGCCCTGGCTGTCTTTAGGGTGCCCTGGTTGTCCCCTTGGTGTCCCTGGGGGTTCCCTGGGTGTCCCTGGAGAGCCCTGGCTGTCCCGAGGGTGCCCTGCCTGTCCCCTAGGTGTCCCTGGGGGTGCCCTGGTTGTCCCTGGGAGCCCTGCTGTCCCCTAGGTTTCCCTGGGTGTGTCCTGCCTGTCTCCTAGGTGTCCCTGGGGGTGCCCTGCCTGTCTCCTAGGTGTCCCTGGGGGTCCCTGGGTGTCCCTGGGGGTGCCCTGGGTGTCCCTGGAGTGCCCTGGCTGTCCCCTAAATGTCCCTGGGGGTGCCGTGGCTGTCCCGTAGGTGTCCCTCGGGGTGTCCTGCCTTCCCCTCGGTGTCCCTGGGGGTGCCCTGGTTGTCCCTGGGGAGCCCTGGCTGTCCCCTAGGTGTCCCTGGGGTTGTCCTGCCTTCCCCTAGGTGTCCCTGGGGGTGCCCTAGGTGTCCCAGGGGGTGCCCTGTTTGTCCCCTAGGTGTCCATGGGGGTGCCATGAGTGTCCCTGGAGTGCCCTGGCTGTCCCCTAAATGTCCCTGGGGGTGCCGTGGCTGTCCCTAGGTGTCCCTGGGGGTGTCCTGCCTTCCCCTCGGTATCCCTGAGGGTGCTTTGGCGGTCTTTAGGGTGCCCTGGCTGTCCCCTTGGTGTCCCTGGGGGTTCCCTGGGTGTCCCTGGGAGTGCCCTGGCTGTCCTAGGGTGCCCTGCCTGTCCCTAGGTGTCCTGGGGGTGTCCTGCCTGTCTCCTAGGTGTCCCTGGGGGTGCCCTGCCTGTCTCCTAGGTGTCCCTGGGGTCCCCCTGGGTGTCCCTGGGGTGCCCTGGGTGTCCCTGGAGTGCCCTGGCTGTCCCCGAAATGTCCCTGGGGGTGCCCTGGCTGTCCCCTAGGTGTCCCTGGGGTTGTCCTGCCCTTCCCCTAGGTGTCCCTGGGGGTGCCCTGGGTGTCCCTGGGGTTCCCTGGCTGTCCCCTAGGTGTCCCTGGGGGTGCCCTGGGTGTCCCTGGAGTGCCCTGGCTGTCCCCTAAATGTCCCTGGGGGTGCCGTGGCTGTCCCGTAGGTGTCCCTCGGGGTGTCCTGCCTTCCCCTCGGTGTCCCTGGGGGTGCCCTGGTTGTCCCTGGGGAGCCCTGGCTGTCCCCTAGGTGTCCCTGGGGTGTCCTGCCTTCCCTAGGTGTCCCTGGGGGTGCCCTAGGTGTCCCAGGGGGTGCCCTGTTTGTCCCCTAGGTGTCCATGGGGGTGCCATGAGTGTCCCTGGAGTGCCCTGGCTGTCCCCTAAATGTCCCTGGGGGTGCCGTGGCTGTCCCCTAGGTGTCCCTGGGGGTGTCCTGCCTTCCCCTCGGTATCCCTGAGGGTGCTTTGGCGGTCTTTAGGGTGCCCTGGCTGTCCCCTTGGTGTCCCCTGGGGGTTCCCTGGGTGTCCCTGGGAGTGCCCTGGCTGTCCCTAGGGTGCCCTGCCTGTCCCCTAGGTGTCCCTGGGGGTGTCCTGCCTGTCTCCTAGGTGTCCCTGGGGGTGCCCTGCCTGTCTCCTAGGTGTCCCTGGGGGTCCCCTGGGTGTCCCTGGGGGTGCCCTGGGTGTCCCTGGAGTGCCCTGGCTGTCCCCGAAATGTCCCTGGGGGTGCCCTGGCTGTCCCCTAGGTGTCCCCTGGGGTTGTCCTGCCTTCCCCTAGGTGTCCCTGGGGGTGCCCTGGGTGTCCCTGGGGTTCCCTGGCTGTCCCCTAGGTGTCCCTGGGGGTGTCCTGGCTTTCCCCTCGGTGTCCCTGGGGGTGCCCTGGCTGTCCCCTAGGTGTCCCTGGGGGTGCCCTGCCTGTCCCTGGGGCTGCCCTGGCTGTCCCCTAGGTGTCCCTGGGGGGGCCCTGGCTGTCCCCTAGGTGTTCCTGGGGGTGCCCTGGCTGTCCCTAGGGTGCCCTGGCTGTCCCCTAGGTGTCCCTGGGGGTGCCCTAGGTGTCCCTGGGGTGCCCTGGCTGTCCCCAAGGTGTCCCTATGGGTGCCCAGAGTGTCCCTGGGAGTGCCCTGCCTGTCCCCTTGGGGTCTCTGGGGGTGCCCTGGCTGTCCCCGTCAGTGTCCCTGGGGGTGCCCTGCCTATCCCCTTGGTGACCCTGGGGGTGTCCTGGGTGTCCTTTGAGTGCCTTGGCTGACCCCTAAATGTCACTGGGGGTGCCCTGGCTGTCCCCTAGGTGTCCTTGGGGGTGTCCTGCCTTCCCCTAGGTGTCCCTGGGGGTGCCCTAGGTGTCCCTGGGGGTTCACTGGGTGTCCCTGGGGTGCCCTGGCTGTCCCCAAGGTGTCCCTGTGGGAGCCCAGAGTGTCCCTGCGAGTGCCCTGGCTGTCCCCTAGGGGTCCCTGGGGTTGCCCTGTCTGTCCCGTCAGTGTCCCTGGGGGTGCCCTGCCTGTCCCCTAGGTGTCCCTGGGGGTGCCCTGCCTGTCCCCTAGGTGTCCCTGGGGGTGCCCTGGGTGTCCCTGGGGGTGCCCTGGCTGTCCCCTAGGTGTCCCTGGGGCTGCCCTGGGTGTCCCTGGGGTGCCCTGGCTGTCCCCTAGGTGTCCCTGGGGGTCCCCTTGGTGTCCCTGGGGGTGCCCAGGGTGTCCCTTAGGTGTCCCTGGGGGTGTCCTGGCTGTCCCCTAGGTGTCCCTGGGGGTGCCCTGGCTGTCCCTGGGGTGCTCTGGCTGTCCCCTTGGTGTCCCTGGGGGTGCCCTGGCTGTCCCCTTGGTGTCCCTGGGGGTTCCCTGGGTGTCCCTGGGAGAGCCCTGGCTGTCCCGAGGGTGCCCTGCCTGTCCCCTAGGTGTCCCTGGGGGTGCCCTGGTTGTCCCTGGGGAGCCCTGGCTGTCCCCTAGGTTTCCCTGGGTGTGTCCTGCCTGTCTCCTAGGTGTCCCTGGGGGTGCCCTGCCTGTCTCCTAGGTGTCCCTGGGGGTCCCCTGGGTGTCCCTGGGGGTGCCCTGGGTGTCCCTGGAGTGCCCTGGCTGTCCCCTAAATGTCCCTGGGGGTGCCGTGGCTGTCCCGTAGGTGTCCCTCGGGGTGTCCTGCCTTCCCCTCGGTGTCCCTGGGGGTGCCCTGGTTGTCCCTGGGGAGCCCTGGCTGTCCCCTAGGTGTCCCTGGGGGTGTCCTGCCTTCCCCTAGGTGTCCCTGGGGGTGCCCTAGGTGTCCCAGGGGGTGCCCTGCCTGTCCCCTAGGTGTCCATGGGGGTGCCATGAGTGTCCCTGGAGTGCCCTGGCTGTCTTCTAAATGTCCCTGGGGGTGCCGTGGCTGTCCCCTAGGTGTCCCTGGGGGTGTCCTGCCTTCCCCTCGGTATCCCTGAGGGTGCTTTGGCGGTCTTTAGGGTGCCCTGGCTGTCCCCTTGGTGTCCCTGGGGGTTCCCTGGGTGTCCCTGGGAGTGCCCTGGCTGTCCCTAGGGTGCCCTGCCTGTCCCCTAGGTGTCCCTGGGGGTGTCCTGCCTGTCTCCTAGGTGTCCCTGGGGGTGCCCTGCCTGTCTCCTAGGTGTCCCTGGGGGTCCCCTGGGTGTCCCTGGGGGTGCCCTGGGTGTCCCTGGAGTGCCCTGGCTGTCCCCGAAATGTCCCTGGGGGTGCCCTGGCTGTCCCCTAGGTGTCCCTGGGGTTGTCCTGCCTTCCCCTAGGTGTCCCTGGGGGTGCCCTGGGTGTCCCTGGGGTTCCCTGGCTGTCCCCTAGGTGTCCCTGGGGGTGCCCTGGGTGTCCCTGGAGTTCCCTGGCTGTCCCCTAAATGTCCCTGGGGGTGCCCTGGCTGGCTCCTAGGTGTCCCTGGGGGTGTCCTGGCTTTCCCCTCGGTGTCCCTGGGGGTGACCTGGCTGTCCCCTAGGTGTCCCTGGGGGTGCCCTGCCTGTCCCTGGGGCTGCCCTGGCTGTCCCCTAGGTGTCCCTGGGGGGGCCCTGGCTGTCCCCTAGGTGTTCCTGGGGGTGCCCTGGCTGTCCCTAGGGTGCCCTGGCTGTCCCCTAGGTGTCCCTGGGGGTGCCCTAGGTGTCCCTGGGGTGCCCTGGCTGTCCCCAAGGTGTCCCTATGGGTGCCCAGAGTGTCCCTGGGAGTGCCCTGCCTGTCCCCTTGGGGTCTCTGGGGGTGCCCTGGCTGTCCCGTCAGTGTCCCTGGGGGTGCCCTGCCTATCCCCTTGGTGACCCTGGGGGTGTCCTGGGTGTCCTTTGAGTGCCTTGGCTGACCCCTAAATGTCACTGGGGGTGCCCTGGCTGTCCCCTAGGTGTCCTTGGGGGTGTCCTGCCTTCCCCTAGGTGTCCCTGGGGGTGCCCTAGGTGTCCCTGGGGGTTCACTGGGTGTCCCTGGGGTGCCCTGGCTGTCCCCAAGGTGTCCCTGTGGGCGCCCAGAGTGTCCCTGCGAGTGCCCTGGCTGTCCCCTAGGGGTCCCTGGGGTTGCCCTGTCTGTCCCGTCAGTGTCCCTGGGGGTGCCCTGCCTGTCCCCTAGGTGTCCCTGGGGGTGCCCTGCCTGTCCCCTAGGTGTCCCTGGGGGTGCCCTGGGTGTCCCTGGGGGTGCCCTGGCTGTCCCCTAGGTGTCCCTGGGGCTGCCCTGGGTGTCCCTGGGGTGCCCTGGCTGTCCCCTAGGTGTCCCTGGGGGTCCCCTTGGTGTCCCTGGGGGTGCCCAGGGTGTCCCTTAGGTGTCCCTGGGGGTGTCCTGGCTGTCCCCTAGGTGTCCCTGGGGGTGCCCTGGCTGTCCCTGGGGTGCTCTGGCTGTCCCCTTGGTGTCCCTGGGGGTGCCCTGGCTGTCCCCTTGGTGTCCCTGGGGGTGCCCTGCCTGTCCTCTCGGTGTCCCTGGGGGTGCCCTGGCTGTGCCCTCGGTGTCCCTGGGGGTGCCCTGGCTGTCCCTAGGGTGCCCTGGCTGTCCCCTAGGTGTCCCTGGGTGTGCCCGGGGTGTCCCTGGGGGGGTCCTGGTTGTCCCTGGGGGTGCCCTGGCTGTCTCGTAGGTGTCCCTGGGGGTGCCCTGGGTGCCCTTTAGGTGTCCCTCGGGGTGCCCTCCCTGTCCCTCTGGATGCCCTGGCTGTCCCCTAGGTGTCCCTGGGGGTGCCCTGGCTGTCCCCTAGGTGTCCCTGGGGGGGCCCTGGCTGTCTCCTGGGTGTCCCTCGGGGTGCCCTGGGTGTCCCTGGGGTGCCCTGGCTGTCCCCTAGGTGTTCGTGGGGGGGCCCTGGCTGTCCCCTAGGTGTCCCTTATGGTGCCCTGGCTGTCCCTGGGGTTCCCTGGCTGTCCCCTAGGTGTCCCTGGGGGTGCCCAGGCTGTCCCTGGGGTTCCCTGGCTGTCCCCTAGATGTCCCTGGGGGTGCCCAGGGTGTCCCTGCGGTTCCCTGCCTGTCCCCTACGTGTCCCTGGGGGTGCCCTGGCTGTCCCTGGAGTGCCCTGGCTGTCCCCTAGGTCTCCCTGGGGGTGCCCTGGGTGTCCCCTAGGTGTCCCCGGGGGTGCCCTGTCTGTCCCTAGAGTGCCTTTGCTGTGCCCTCAGTGTCCCTGTGGGTTCCCCGGCTGTCCCCTAGGTGTCCCTGTGGGTGCCCTGGCTGTCCCCTGGATGTCCCTGGGGGTGACCTGCCTGTCCCCTAGGTGTCCCTGGGGGTGCCCCTGGCTGTCCCCAGGGTGCCCTGGCTGTGCCCTCGGTGTCTCTGGGGGTGCCCTGGCTGTCCCTAGGGTGCCCTGGCTGTCCCCTAGGTGTCCCTTGGGGTGCCCTGCGTGTCCCCTAGGTGTCTTTGGGGGTGCCCTGGCTGTCCCCAGGGTGCCCTGGCTGTGCCCTCTGTGTCCCTGGGGGCGCCCTGGTGTCCCTGTGGGTGCCCTGGCTGTCCCCTAGGTGTCCCTGGGGGTGCCCTGGCTGTCCCTGGAGTGCCCTGGCTGTCCCCTAGGTGTCCCTGGGGGGGCCCTGGCTGTCCCCTAGGTGTCCCTGGGGGTGCCCTTCCTGTCCCCTAGGTGTCCCTGGGGGTGCCCTGGCTATCCCCTAGGTGTCCCTGGGGGTGCCCTGAGTGTCCCTGGGGGTGCCCTCGCTGTCCCTGGGGTGCCCTGGCTGTCTCCTAGGTGTCCCTTGGGGTCCCCTTGGTGTCCCTGTGGGCGCCCAGGGTGTCCCTTAGGTGTCCCTGGGGCTGCCCTTGCTGTCGCCTAGGTGTCCCTGGGGGTGCCCAGGGTGTCCCTGGGGTTCCCTGGCTGTCCCCTAGGTGTCCCTGGGGGGGCCCTGGCTGTCCCGTACGTGTCCCTGGGGGTGCCCTGGCTGTCCCCTAGGTGTCCCTGGGGGGGCCCTGGCTGTCCCGTACGTGTCCCTGGGTGTGCCCTGGCTGTCCCCTAGGTGTCCCTGGGGGTCCCCTTGGTGTCCCTGGGGGTACCCAGGGTGTCCCTTAGGTGTCCCTGGGGGTGCCTTCCCTGTCCCCTAGGTGTTCCTGGGGTGACCTGGCTGTCCCCTCGGTGTCCCTGGGGGTGCCCAGAGTGTCCCTGGGAGTGCCGTGGCTGTCCCCTAGGTGTCCCTGGGGGTGCCCTGGGTGTCCCCGGGTTGCACAGGGTGTCCCTGGGAGTGCCGTGGCTGTCCCCTAGGTGTCCCCGGGGGTGCACAGGGTGTCCCTGGGGGTGCCCTGGCTGTCCCCTAGGTGACCCTGGGGGTGCCCTGGGTGTCCCTGGAGTGCCCTGGCTGTCCCCTAAATGTCCCTGGGGGTACCCTGGCTGTCCCCTAGGTGTTCCTGGGGGTGTCCTGCCTTCCCCTCGGTGTCCCTGGGGGTGCCCTGGGTGTCCCTGGGGGGGCCCTGGCTGTTCCCTAGGTGTCCCTGGGGGTGCCCTCGCTATCCCTGGGGTGCCCTGGGTGTCCCTAGGGGTGCCCTGGAGGTCCCCTAGGTGTCCCTGGGGGTGCCCTGGCTGAACCTGGGGTGCCCTGGCTATCCCCAAGGTGTCCCTGGGGGTGCCCTGCCTGTCCTCTCGGTGTCCCTGGGGGTGCCCTGGCTGTGCCCTCGGTGTCCCTGGGGGTGCCCTGGCTGTCCCCTAGGTGTCCCTGGGTGTGCCCGGGGAGTCCCTGGGGGGGCCCTGGGTGTCCCCTAGGTGTCCCTGGGGGTGCCCTGGGTGTCCCTGGGGGTGCACGGGGTGTCACTGGGGTTCCCTGGTTTTCCCGTAGGTGTCCCTGGGGGTTCCCTGGGTGTCCTCTAGGTGTCCCTGGTGGGGCCCTCCCTGTCCCTCGGGGTGCCCTGGCTGTCCCCTAGGTGTCCCTGGGGGTGCCCTGGCTGTCCCCTAGGTGTCCCTGGGGGGGCCCTGGCTGTCTCCTGGGTGTCCCCGGGGGTGCCCTGGGTGTCCCTGGGGTGCCCTGGCTGTCCCCTAGGTTTCCCTGGGGGGGCCCTGGATGTCTCCTGGGTGTCCCTGGGGTAGCCCTGGGTGTCCCTGGGGGTGCCCTGGCTGTCCCCTAGGTGTCAGTGGGGGGGCCCTGGCTGTCCCCTAGGTGTCCCTCGGGGTGCCCTGGCTGTCCCTGGGGTTTCCTGGCTGTCCCCTAGGTGTCCCTGGGGGTGCCCAGAGTGTCCCTGGGGTTCCCTGGCTGTCCCCTAGGTGTCCCTGGGGGTGCCCAGGGTGTCCCTGCGGTTCCCTGCCTGTCCCCTACGTGTCCCTGGGGGTGCCCTGGCTGTCCCTGGAGTGCCCTGGCTATCCCCTAGGTCTCCCTGGGGGTGCCCTGGGTGTCCCCTCGGTTTCCCCGGGGGTGCCCTGGCTGTCCCTAGGGTGCCCTTGCTGTGCCCTCAGTGTCCCTGGGGGTTCCCCGGCTGTCCCCTAGGTGTCCCTGTGGGTTCCCCGGCTGTCCCCTAGGTGTCTCTGTGGGTGCCCTGGCTGTCCCCTAGGTGTCCCTGGGGGTGACCTGCCTGTCCCCTAGGTGTCCCTGGGGGTGCCCTGGCTGTCCCCAGGGTGCCCTGGCTGTGCCCTCGGTGTCTCTGGGGGTGCCCTGGTTGTCCCTAGGGTGCCCTGGCTGTCCCGTAGGTGTCCCTTGGGGTGCCCTGCGTGTCCCCTAGGTGTACTTGGGGGTGCCCTGGCTGTCCCCAGGGTGCCCTGGCTGTGCCCTCTTTTTCCCTGGGGGCGCCCTGGTGTCCCTGTGGGTGCCCTGGCTGTCCCCTAGGTGTCCCTGAGGGTGCCCTCGCTGTCCCTGGGCTGCCCTGGCTGTCCCCTAGGTGTTTCTGGGGGTCCCCTTGGTGTCCCTGGGGGTGCCCAGGGTGTCCCTTAGGTGTCCCTGGGGGTGCCCTTGCTGTTGCCTAGGTGTCACTTGGGGTGCCCAGGGTGTCCCTGGGGTTCCCTGGCTGTCCCCTAAGTTTCCCTGGGGGGGCCGTGGCAGTCCCCGAGGTGTCCCTGGGGGTGCCCTGGGTGTCCCTGGGGTACCCTGGCTGTCCCGTACGTGTCCCTGGGGGTGCCCTGGAAATCCCCTAGGTGTCCCTGGGGGTGCCCTGAGTGTCCCTGAGGGTGCCCTCGCTATCCCTGGGGTGCCCTGGCTGTCCCCTAGGTGTCCCTGGGGGTCCCCTTGGTGTCCCTGGGGGTGCCCAGGGTGTCCCTTAGGTGTCCCTGGGGGTGCCCTTGCTGTCCCCCAGCTATCCCTGGGGGTGCCCTGGCTGTCCCTGGGGTGCTCTGGATGTCCCCTTGGTGTACCTGGGGGTGCCCTGGCTGTCCCCTTGGTGTCCCTAGGGTGCCCTGTCTGTGCCCTTGGTGTCCCTGGGGGTGCCCTGGCTGTCCCTAGGGTGCCCTGGCTGTCTCCTAGGTGTCCATGGGGGTGCCTTGGTGTCCCTGGGGGTGCCCTGCCTGTCCCCTAGGTGTCCCTGGGGGTGCCCTGGCTGTCCCCTACGTGTCCCTGGGGGTGCCCTAGGTGTCCCAGGGGGTGCCCTGCCTGTCCCCTAGGTGTCCATGGGGGTGCCATGAGTGTCCCTGGAGTGCCCTGGCTGTCCCCTAAATGTCCCTGGGGGTGCCGTGGCTGTCCCCTAGGTGTCCCTGGGGGTGTCCTGCCTTCCCATCGGTGTCCCTGGGGGTGCCCTGGCTGTCTTTAGGGTGCCCTGGTTGTCCCCTTGGTGTCCCTGGGGGTTCCCTGGGTGTCCCTGGGAGAGCCCTGGCTGTCCCGAGGGTGCCCTGCCTGTCCCCTAGGTGTCCCTGGGGGTGCCCTGGTTGTCCCTGGGGAGCCCTGGCTGTCCCCTAGGTTTCCCTGGGTGTGTCCTGCCTGTCTCCTAGGTGTCCCTGGGGGTGCCCTGCCTGTCTCCTAGGTGTCCCTGGGGGTCCCCTGGGTGTCCCTGGGGGTGCCCTGGGTGTCCCTGGAGTGCCCTGGCTGTCCCCTAAATGTCCCTGGGGGTGCCGTGGCTGTCCCGTAGGTGTCCCTCGGGGTGTCCTGCCTTCCCCTCGGTGTCCCTGGGGGTGCCCTGGTTGTCCCTGGGGAGCCCTGGCTGTCCCCTAGGTGTCCCTGGGGGTGTCCTGCCTTCCCCTAGGTGTCCCTGGGGGTGCCCTAGGTGTCCCAGGGGGTGCCCTGCCTGTCCCCTAGGTGTCCATGGGGGTGCCATGAGTGTCCCTGGAGTGCCCTGGCTGTCCCCTAAATGTCCCTGGGGGTGCCGTGGCTGTCCCCTAGGTGTCCCTGGGGGTGTCCTGCCTTCCCCTCGGTATCCCTGAGGGTGCTTTGGCGGTCTTTAGGGTGCCCTGGCTGTCCCCTTGGTGTCCCTGGGGGTTCCCTGGGTGTCCCTGGGAGTGCCCTGGCTGTCCCTAGGGTGCCCTGCCTGTCCCCTAGGTGTCCCTGGGGGTGTCCTGCCTGTCTCCTAGGTGTCCCTGGGGGTGCCCTGCCTGTCTCCTAGGTGTCCCTGGGGGTCCCCTGGGTGTCCCTGGGGGTGCCCTGGGTGTCCCTGGAGTGCCCTGGCTGTCCCCGAAATGTCCCTGGGGGTGCCCTGGCTGTCCCCTAGGTGTCCCTGGGGTTGTCCTGCCTTCCCCTAGGTGTCCCTGGGGGTGCCCTGGGTGTCCCTGGGGTTCCCTGGCTGTCCCCTAGGTGTCCCTGGGGGTGCCCTGGGTGTCCCTGGAGTTCCCTGGCTGTCCCCTAAATGTCCCTGGGGGTGCCCTGGCTGGCCCCTAGGTGTCCCTGGGGGTGTCCTGGCTTTCCCCTCGGTGTCCCTGGGGGTGCCCTGGCTGTCCCCTAGGTGTCCCTGGGGGTGCCCTGCCTGTCCCTGGGGCTGCCCTGGCTGTCCCCTAGGTGTCCCTGGGGGGGCCCTGGCTGTCCCCTAGGTGTTCCTGGGGGTGCCCTGGCTGTCCCTAGGGTGCCCTGGCTGTCCCCTAGGTGTCCCTGGGGGTGCCCTAGGTGTCCCTGGGGTGCCCTGGCTGTCCCCAAGGTGTCCCTATGGGTGCCCAGAGTGTCCCTGGGAGTGCCCTGCCTGTCCCCTTGGGGTCTCTGGGGGTGCCCTGGCTGTCCCGTCAGTGTCCCTGGGGGTGCCCTGCCTATCCCCTTGGTGACCCTGGGGGTGTCCTGGGTGTCCTTTGAGTGCCTTGGCTGACCCCTAAATGTCACTGGGGGTGCCCTGGCTGTCCCCTAGGTGTCCTTGGGGGTGTCCTGCCTTCCCCTAGGTGTCCCTGGGGGTGCCCTAGGTGTCCCTGGGGGTTCACTGGGTGTCCCTGGGGTGCCCTGGCTGTCCCCAAGGTGTCCCTGTGGGAGCCCAGAGTGTCCCTGCGAGTGCCCTGGCTGTCCCCTAGGGGTCCCTGGGGTTGCCCTGTCTGTCCCGTCAGTGTCCCTGGGGGTGCCCTGCCTGTCCCCTAGGTGTCCCTGGGGGTGCCCTGCCTGTCCCCTAGGTGTCCCTGGGGGTGCCCTGGGTGTCCCTGGGGGTGCCCTGGCTGTCCCCTAGGTGTCCCTGGGGCTGCCCTGGGTGTCCCTGGGGTGCCCTGGCTGTCCCCTAGGTGTCCCTGGGGGTCCCCTTGGTGTCCCTGGGGGTGCCCAGGGTGTCCCTTAGGTGTCCCTGGGGGTGTCCTGGCTGTCCCCTAGGTGTCCCTGGGGGTGCCCTGGCTGTCCCTGGGGTGCTCTGGCTGTCCCCTTGGTGTCCCTGGGGGTGCCCTGGCTGTCCCCTTGGTGTCCCTGGGGGTGCCCTGCCTGTCCTCTCGGTGTCCCTGGGGGTGCCCTGGCTGTGCCCTCGGTGTCCCTGGGGGTGCCCTGGCTGTCCCTAGGGTGCCCTGGCTGTCCCCTAGGTGTCCCTGGGTGTGCCCGGGGTGTCCCTGGGGGGGCCCTGGTTGTCCCCTAGGTGTCCCTGGGGGTGCCCTGGCTGTCCCTGGGGGTGCCCTGGCTGTCTCGTAGGTGTCCCTGGGGGTGCCCTGGGTGCCCTTTAGGTGTCCCTCGGGGTGCCCTCCCTGTCCCTCTGGATGCCCTGGCTGTCCGCTAGGTGTCCCTGGGGGTGCCCTGGCTGTCCCCTAGGTGTCCCTGGGGGGGCCCTGGCTGTCTCCTGGGTGTCCCTCGGGGTGCCCTGGGTGTCCCTGGGGTGCCCTGGCTGTCCCCTAGGTGTTCGTGGGGGGGGCCCTGGCTGTCCCCTAGGTGTCCCTTATGGTGCCCTGGCTGTCCCTGGGGTTCCCTGGCTGTCCCCTAGGTGTCCCTGGGGGTGCCCAGGCTGTCCCTGGGGTTCCCTGGCTGTCCCCTAGATGTCCCTGGGGGTGCCCAGGGTGTCCCTGCGGTTCCCTGCCTGTCCCCTACGTGTCCCTGGGGGTGCCCTGGCTGTCCCTGGAGTGCCCTGGCTGTCCCCTAGGTCTCCCTGGGGGTGCCCTGGGTGTCCCCTAGGTGTCCCCGGGGGTGCCCTGTCTGTCCCTAGAGTGCCTTTGCTGTGCCCTCAGTGTCCCTGGGGGTTCCCCGGCTGTCCCCTAGGTGTCCCTGTGGGTTCCCCGGCTGTCCCCTAGGTGTCCCTGTGGGTGCCCTGGCTGTCCCCTAGGTGTCCCTGGGGGTGACCTGCCTGTCCCCTAGGTGTCCCTGGGGGTGCCCTGGCTGTCCCCAGGGTGCCCTGGCTGTGCCCTCGGTGTCTCTGGGGGTGCCCTGGCTGTCCCTAGGGTGCCCTGGCTGTCCCCTAGGTGTCCCTTGGGGTGCCCTGCGTGTCCCCTAGGTGTCTTTGGGGGTGCCCTGGCTGTCCCCAGGGTGCCCTGGCTGTGCCCTCTGTGTCCCTGGGGGCGCCCTGGTGTCCCTGTGGGTGCCCTGGCTGTCCCCTAGGTGTCCCTGGGGGTGCCCTGGCTGTCCCTGGAGTGCCCTGGCTGTCCCCTAGGTGTCCCTGGGGGGGCCCTGGCTGTCCCCTAGGTGTCCCTGGGGGTGCCCTTCCTGTCCCCTAGGTGTCCCTGGGGGTGCCCTGGCTATCCCCTAGGTGTCCCTGGGGGTGCCCTGAGTGTCCCTGGGGTGCCCTGGCTGTCCCCTAGGTGTCCCTGGGGGTCCCCTTGGTGTCCCTGGGGGCGCCCAGGGTGTCCCTTAGGTGTCCCTGGGGCTGCCCTTGCTGTCGCCTAGGTGTCCCTGGGGGTGCCCAGGATGTCCCTGGGGTTCCCTGGCTCTCCCCTAGGTGTCCCTGGGGGGGCCCTGGCTGTCCCGTACGTGTCCCTGGGGGTCCCCTTGGTGTCCCTGGGGGTGCCCAGGGTGTCCCTTAGGTGTCCCTGGGGGTGCCTTCCCTGTCCCCTAGGTGTTCCTGGGGTGACCTGGCTGTCCCCTCGGTGTCCCTGGGGGTGCCCAGAGTGTCCCTGGGAGTGCCGTGGCTGTCCCCTAGGTGTCCCTGGGGGTGCCCTGGGTGTCCCCGGGGGTGCACAGGGTGTCCCTGGGGGTGCCCTGGCTGTCCCCTAGGTGTCTCTGGGGGTGCCCTGGGTGTCCCTGGAGTGCCCTGGCTGTCCCCTAAATGTCCCTGGGGGTACCCTGGCTGTCCCCTAGGTGTTCCTGGGGGTGTCCTGCCTTCCCCTCGGTGTCCCTGGGGGTGCCCTAGGAGTCCCTGGGGGTGCCCTCGCTATCCCTGGGGTGCCCTGGCTGTCCGCTTTGTGGCCCTGGGGGTGCCCTGGGTGTCCCTAGGGGTGCCCTGGAGGTCCCCTAGGTGTCCCTGGGGGTGCCCTGGCTGAACCTGGGGTGCCCTGGCTGTCCCCAAGGTGTCCCTGGGGGTGCCCTGCCTGTCCTCTCGGTGTCCCTCGGGGTGCCCTGGCTGTGCCCTCGGTGTCCCTGGGGGTGCCCTGGCTGTCCCCTAGGTGTCCCTGGGTGTGCCCGGGGAGTCCCTGGGGGGGCCCTGGGTGTCCCCTAGGTGTCCCTGGGGGTGCCCTGGCTGTCCCTGGGGGTGCCCTGGGTGTCCCTGGGGGTGCACGGGGTGTCACTGGGGTTCCCTGGCTGTCCCGTAAGTGTCCCTGGGGGTGCCCTGGCTGTCCCTGGGGGTGCCCTGGCTGTCCCGTAGGTGTCCCAGGGGGTTCCCTGGGTGTCCTCTAGGTGTCCCTGGGGGGGCCCTCCCTGTCCCTCGGGGTGCCCTGGCTGTCCCCTAGGTGTCCCTGGGGGTGCCCTGGCTGTCCCCTAGGTGTCCCTGGGGGTGCCCTGGCTGTCCTCTAGGTGTCCCTGGGTGGGCCCTGGCTTTCTCCTGGGTGTCCCTGGGGGTGCCCTGGGTGTCCCTGGGGTGCCCTGGCTGTCCCCTAGGTGTCCCTGGGGGGGCCCTGGATGTCTCCTGGGTGTCCCTGGGGGTGCCCTGGGTGTCCCTGGGGGTGCCCTGGCTGTCCCCTAGGGGTCCGTGGGGGGGCCCTGGCTGTCCCCTAGGTGTCCCTCGGGGTGCCCTGGCTGTCCCTGGGGTTCCCTGGCTGTCCCCTAGGTGTCCCTGGGGGTGCCCAGGGTGTCCCTGGGGTTCTCTGGCTGTCCCCTAGGTGTCCCTGGGGGTGCCCAGGGTGTCCCTGCGGTTCCCTGCCTGTCCCCTACGTGTCCCTGGGGGTGCCCTGGCTGTCCCTGGAGTGCCCTGGCTATCCCCTAGGTCTCCCTGGGGGTGCCCTGGGTGTTCCCTAGGTTTCCCCGGGGGTGCCCTGGCTGTCCCTAGGGTGCCCTTGCTCTGCCCTCAGTGTCCCTGGGGGTTCCCCGGCTGTCCCCTAGGTGTCCCTGTGGGTTCCCCGGCTGTCCCCTAGGTGTCCCTGGGGGTGCCCTGGCTGTCCCCAGGGTGCCCTGGCTGTGCCCTCGGTGTCTCTGGGGGTGCCCTGGTTGTCCCGAGGGTGCCCTGGCTGTCCCCTAGGTGTCCCTTGGGGTGCCCTGCGTGTCCCCTAGGTGTACTTGGGGGTGCCCTGGCTGTCCCCAGGGTGCCCTGGCTGTGCCCTCTGTGTCCCTGGGGGCGCCCTGGTGTCCCTGTGGGTGCCCTGGCTGTCCCCTAGGTGTCCCTGAGGGTGCCCTGGCTGTCCCTGGAGTGCCCTGGCTATCCCCTAGGTGTCCCTGGGGGTGCCCTGAGTGTCCCTGAGGGTGCCCTCGCTGTCCCTGGGCTGCCCTGGCTGTCCCCTAGGTGTCCCTGGGGCTCCCCTTGGTGTCCCTGGGGGTGCCCAGGGTGTCCCTTAGGTGTCCCTGGGGGTGCCCTTGCTGTTGCCTAGGTGTCCCTTGGGGTGCCCAGGGTGTCCCTGGGGTTCCCTGGCTGTCCCCTAGGTGTCCCTGGGGGGGCCGTGGCAGTCCCCGAGGTGTCCCTGGGGGTGCCCTGGGTGTCCCTGGGGTACCCTGCCTGTCCCGTACGTGTCCCTGGGGGTGCCCTGGAAATCCCCTAGGTGTCCCTGGGGGTGCCCTCGCTATCCCTGGGGTGCCCTGGCTGTCCCCTAGGTGTCCCTGGGGGTCCCCTTGGTGTCCCTGGGGGTGCCCTTGCTGTCCCCCAGCTGTCCCTGGGGGTGCCCTGGCTGTCCCTGGGGTGCTCTGGATGTCCCCTTGGTGTACCTGGGGGTGCCCTGGCTGTCCCCTTGGTGTCCCTAGGGTGCCCTGTCTGTGCCCTTGGTGTCCCTGGGGGTGCCCTGGCTGTCCCTAGGGTGCCCTGGCTGTCTCCTAGGTGTCCATGGGGATGCCTTGGTGTCCCTGGGGGTGCCCTGCCTGTCCCCTAGGTGTCCCTGGGGGTGCCATGGCTGTCCCCTACGTGTCCCTGGGGGTGCCCAGGCCGTCCTTAGGGTGCCCTACATGTCCCCTAGGTGTCCCTGGGCGTGCCCTGCCTGTCCCCTAGGTGTCCCAGGGGGTGCCCTGCTTGTCTCCTAGATGTCCCTGGGGGTGCCCTGGCTGTCCCCTAGGTGTCCCTGGGGGTGTCCTGCCTTCCCCTAGGTGTCCCTGGGGGTGCCCTAGGTGTCCCAGGGGGTGCCCTGCCTGTCCCCTAGGTGTCCATGGGGGTGCCATGAGTGTCCCTGGAGTGCCCTGGCTGTCCCCTAAATGTCCCTGGGGGTGCCGTGGCTGTCCCCTAGGTGTCCCTGGGGGTGTCCTGCCTTCCCCTCGGTGTCCCTGGGGGTGCCCTGGCTGTCTTTAGGGTGCCCTGGTTGTCCCCTTGGTGTCCCTGGGGGTTCCCTGGGTGTCCCTGGGAGAGCCCTGGCTGTCCCTAGGGTGCCCTGCCTGTCCCCTAGGTGTCCCTGGGGGTGTCCTGCCTGTCTCCTAGGTGTCCCTGGGGGTGCCCTGCCTGTCTCCTAGGTGTCCCTGGGGGGCCCTGGGTGTCCCTGGGGGTGCCCTAGGTGTCCCTGGAGTGCCCTGGCTGTCCCCGAAATGTCCCTGGGGGTGCCCTGGCTGTCCCCTAGGTGTCCCTGGGGGTGTCCTGCCTTCCCCTAGGTGTCCCTGGGGGTGCCCTGGGTGTCCCTGGGGTGCCCTGGCTGTCCCCTAGGTGTCCCTGGGGGTGCCCAGGCAGTCCTTAGGGTGCCCTACATGTCCCCTAGGTGTCCCTGGGGGTGCCCTGCCTGTCCCCTAGGTGTCCCAGGGGGTGCCCTGCCTGTCCCCTAGGTGTCCATGGGGGTGCCTGAGTGTCCCTGGAGTGCCCTGGCTTTCCCTAAATGTCCCTGGGGGTGCCGTGGCTGTCCCGTAGGTGTCCCTGGGGGTGTCCTGCCTTCCCCTCGGTGTCCCTGGGGGTGCCCTGGTTGTCCCTGGGGAGCCCTGGCTGTCCCCTAGGTGTCCCTGGGGGTGTCCTGCCTTCCCCTAGGTGTCCCTGGGGGTGCCCTAGGTGTCCCAGGGGGTGCCCTGCCTATCCCCTTGGTGACCCTGGGGGTGTCCTGGGTGTCCTTTGAGTGCCTTGGCTGACCCCTAAATGTCACTGGGGGTGCCCTGGCTGTCCCCTAGGTGTCCTTGGGGGTGTCCTGCCTTCCCCTAGGTGTCCCTGGGGGTGCCCTAGGTGTCCCTGGGGGTTCACTGGGTGTCCCTGGGGTGCCCTGGCTGTCCCCAAGGTGTCCCTGTGGGAGCCCAGAGTGTCCCTGCGAGTGCCCTGGCTGTCCCCTAGGGGTCCCTGGGGGTGCCCTGCCTGTCCCCTAGGTGTCCCTGGGGGTGCCCTGCCTGTCCCCTAGGTGTCCCTGGGGGTGCCCTGGGTGTCCCTGGGGGTGCCCTGGCTGTCCCCTAGGTGTCCCTGGGGCTGCCCTGGGTGTCCCTGGGGTGCCCTGGCTGTCCCTTTGGTGTCCTTGGGGGTGCCCTCGCTATCCCTGGGGTGCCCTGGCTGTCCCCTAGGTGTCCCTGGGGGTCCCCTTGGTGTCCCTGGGGGTGCCCAGGGTGTCCCTTAGGTGTCCCTGGGGGTGTCCTGGCTGTCCCCTAGGTGTCCCTGGGGGTGCCCTGGCTGTCCCTGGGGTGCTCTGGCTGTCCCCTTAGTGTCCCTGGGGGTGCCCTGGCTGTCCCCTTGGTGTCCCTGGGGGTGCCCTGGCTGTCCCTAGGGTGCCCTGGCTGTCACCTAGGTGTCCCTGGGGGTGCGCTGGTGTCCCTCGGGGTGCCCTGGCTGTCCCCTAGGTGTCCCTGGGCGTGCCCTGGCTGTCCCTGGAGTGCCCTGGCTGTCCCCTAGGTGTCCCTGGGGGTGCCCTGGCTGTCCACTAGGTGTCCCTGGGGGTGCCCTGGCTGTCCCCTAGGTGTCCCTGGGGGTGCCCTGGCTTTCCCTAGGGTGCCCTGGCTTTCCCCTAGGTGTCGCAGGGGGTGCCCTAGGTGTCCCTGGGGGTGCCCTGGCTGTCCCTGGAGTGCCCTGGCTGTCCCCTAGGTGTCCCTGGGGGGGCCCTGGCTGTCCCCTAGGTGTCCCTGGGGGTGCCCTTCCTGTCCCCTAGGTGTGCCTGGGGGTGCCCTGGCTGTCCTCTAGGTGTCCCTGGGAGTGCCCTGGGTGTCCCTGGGGACTCCCTGGCTGTTCCCTAGGTGTCCCTGGGGGTGCCCTGGCTGTCCCTAGGGTGCCCTGGCTGTGCCCTTGGTGTGCCTGGGGGTGCCCTGGCTGTCTCTGGAGTGCCCTGGCTGTCCCCTAGGTGTCCCTGGGGGGGCCCTGGCTGTCTCCTATGTGTCCCTGGGGGGGCCCTGGCTGTCTCCTAGGTGTCCCTGGGGGTGCCCAGGGTGTCCCTGGGGTTCCCTGGCTGTCCCCTAGGTGTCCCTGGGGGTGCCCAGGGTGTCCCTGCGGTTCCCTTCCTGTCCGCTACGTGTCCCTGGGTGTGCCCTGGCTGTCCCTAGGGTGCCCTTGCTGTGCCCTCGGTGTCCCCGGGGGTTCCCCGGCTGTCCCCTAAGTGTCCCTGTGGGTGTCCAGAGTGTCCCTGGGGGTGCCCTGCCTGTCCTTTAGGTGTCGTTGGGGGTGCCCTGGGTGTCCCTGGGGATGCCCTGCCTGTCCCCTAGGTGTCCCTGGGGGTGCCCTGAGTGTCCCTGGGGTGCCCTGGCTGTCCCCTTGGTGTTCCTGGGGGTGCCCTGTGGGTCGCTGGGGTGCCCTCGGGGTGCCCTGGTGTCCCTGGGGGTTCCCTGGCTGTCCCCTGGGTGTCCCTGGGGGGGCCCTGGCTGTCCCCTAGGGGTCTCTGGCGGTGCCCTGCCTGTCCCCTAGGTGTCCCTGGTGGTGCCCTGGCTGTGCCCTAGGTGTCCCTGGGGTGCCCTGGCTGTCCCCTAGGTGTCCCTGGGGGTGCCCTGGCTGTACCTAGGGTGCCCTGGCTGTGCTCTTGGTGTCCCTGGGGGTGCCCTGGCTGTCCCTAGGGTGCCCTGGCTGTCCCCTAGGTGTCCCTGGGGGCCCAGGGTGTCCCTGGGGTGCCCTGGCTGTCCCCTACGTGTCCCTGGGGGTGCCCAGGGTGTCCCTGGGGGTGCCCTTGCTGTCCCGTAGGTGTCTCTGGGGGTTCCCTGGGTGTCCCTGGGGTGCCCTGGCTGTCCCCTAGGTGTCCATGGGGGTGCCCTGGCTGTCCCCTTGGTGTCCCTGGGGGTGCCCTGTGGGTCCCTGGGGCGCCCTCGGGGTGCCCTGGTGTCCCTGGGGGTGCCCTGGCTGTTCCTGGAGTGCCCTGGCTGTCCCCTGGGTGTCCCTGGGGGGGCCCTGCCTGTCCCCTAGGGGTCTCTGGGGGTGCCCTGCCTGTCCCCTAGGTGTCCCTGGTGGTGCCCTGGCTGTGCCCTAGGTGTCCCTGGGGTGCCCTGGCTGTCCCCTAGGTGTCCCTGGGGGTGCCCTGGTGTCCCTGGGGGTGCCCTGGCTGTCCCCTAGGTGTCCCTGGGGTTGCACTGGCTGTCCCTGGAGTGCCCTGGCTGTCCCCTGGGTGTCCCTGGGGGGGCCCTGGCTGTCCCCTAGGGGTCTCTGGGGGTGCCCTGCCTGTCCCCTAGGTGTCCCTGGTGGTGCCCTGGCTGTGCCCTAGGTGTCCCTGGGGTGCCCTGGCTGTCCCCTAGGTGTCCCTGGGGGTGCCCTGGCTGTCCCTAGGGTGCCCTGGCTGTGCTCTTGGTGTCCCTGGGGGTGCCCTGGCTGTCCCTAGGGTGCCCTGGCTGTCCCCTAGGTGTCCCTGGTGGACCAGGGTGTCCCTGGGGTGCCCTGGCTGTCCCCTACGTGTCCCTGGGGGTGCCCAGGGTGTCCCTGGGGGTGCCCTTGCTGTCCCGTAGGTGTCTCTGGGGGTGCCCTGGGTGTCCCTGGGGTGCCCTGGCTCTCCCCTAGGTGTCCATGGGGGTGCCCTGGCTGTCCCTAGGGTGCCCTGGCTGTCCCCTAGGTGTCCCTGGGGGTGCCCTGCGTGTCCCTTAGGTGTCCTTGGGGGTGCCCTGGCTGTCCCCAGGGTGCCCTGGCTGTGCCCTCGGTGTTCCTGGGGGTGCCCTAGTGTCCCTGGGGGTGCCCTGGCTGTCCCTGGAGTGCCCTGGCTGTCCCCTAGGTGTCCCTGGGGGGGCCCTGGCTGTCCCCTAGGTGTCCCAGGGGGTGCCCTGCCTGTCCCCTAGGTGTCCGTGGAGGTGCCATGAGTGTCCCTGGAGTGCCCTGGCTGTCCCCTAAATGTCCCTGGGGGTGCCGTGGCTGTCCCCTAGGTGTCCCTGGGGGTGTCCTGCATTCCCCTCGGTGTCCCTGGGGGTGCTCTGGCTGTCTTTAGGGTGCCCTGGCTGTCCCCTTGGTGTCCCTGGGGGTTCCCTGGGTGTCCCTGGGAGTGCCCTGGCTGTCCCTAAAGTGCCCTGCCTTTCCCCTAGGTGTCCCTGGGGGTGTCCTGCCTGTCTCCTAGGTGTCCCTGGGGGTGCCCTGCCTGTCTCCTAGGTGTCCCTGGGGGTCCCCTGGGTGTCCCTGGGGGTGCCCTGGGTGTCCCTGGAGTGCCCTGGCTGTCCCCGAAATGTCCCTGGGGGTGCCCTGGCTGTCCCCTAGGTGTCCCTGGGGGTGTCCTGCCTTCCCATAGGTGTCCCTGGGGGTGCCCTGGGTGTCCCTGGGGTTCCCTGGCTGTCCCCTAGGGGTCCCTGGGGGTGCCCTGCCTGTCCCCTAGGTGTCCCTGGGGGTGCCCTGCCTGTCCCCTAGGTGTCCCTGGGGGTGCCCTGGGTGTCCCTGGGGGTGCCCTGGCTGTCCCCTAGGTGTCCCTGGGGCTGCCCTGGGTGTCCCTGGGGTGCCCTGGCTGTCCCTTTGGTGTCCTTGGGGGTGCCCTCGCTATCCCTGGGGTGCCCTGGCTGTCCCCTAGGTGTCCCTGGGGGTCCCCTTGGTGTCCCTGGGGGTGCCCAGGGTGTCCCTTAGGTGTCCCTGGGGGTGTCCTGGCTGTCCCCTAGGTGTCCCTGGGGGTGCCCTGGCTGTCCCTGGGGTGCTCTGGCTGTCCCCTTAGTGTCCCTGGGGGTGCCCTGGCTGTCCCCTTGGTGTCCCTGGGGGTGCCCTGGCTGTCCCTAGGGTGCCCTGGCTGTCACCTAGGTGTCCCTGGGGGTGCGCTGGTGTCCCTCGGGGTGCCCTGGCTGTCCCCTAGGTGTCCCTGGGCGTGCCCTGGCTGTCCCTGGAGTGCCCTGGCTGTCCCCTAGGTGTCCCTGGGGGTGCCCTGGCTGTCCACTAGGTGTCCCTGGGGGTGCCCTGGCTGTCCCCTAGGTGTCCCTGGGGGTGCCCTGGCTTTCCCTAGGGTGCCCTGGCTTTCCCCTAGGTGTCGCAGGGGGTGCCCTAGGTGTCCCTGGGGGTGCCCTGGCTGTCCCTGGAGTGCCCTGGCTGTCCCCTAGGTGTCCCTGGGGGGGCCCTGGCTGTCCCCTAGGTGTCCCTGGGGGTGCCCTTCCTGTCCCCTAGGTGTGCCTGGGGGTGCCCTGGCTGTCCTCTAGGTGTCCCTGGGAGTGCCCTGGGTGTCCCTGGGGACTCCCTGCCTGTCCCCTAGGTGTCCCTGGGGGTGCCCTGAGTGTCCCTGGGGTGCCCTGGCTGTCCCCTTGGTGTTCCTGGGGGTGCCCTGTGGGTCGCTGGGGTGCCCTCGGGGTGCCCTGGTGTCCCTGGGGGTTCCCTGGCTGTCCCCTGGGTGTCCCTGGGGGGGCCCTGGCTGTCCCCTAGGGGTCTCTGGCGGTGCCCTGCCTGTCCCCTAGGTGTCCCTGGTGGTGCCCTGGCTGTGCCCTAGGTGTCCCTGGGGTGCCCTGGCTGTCCCCTAGGTGTCCCTGGGGGTGCCCTGGCTGTACCTAGGGTGCCCTGGCTGTGCTCTTGGTGTCCCTGGGGGTGCCCTGGCTGTCCCTAGGGTGCCCTGGCTGTCCCCTAGGTGTCCCTGGGGGCCCAGGGTGTCCCTGGGGTGCCCTGGCTGTCCCCTACGTGTCCCTGGGGGTGCCCAGGGTGTCCCTGGGGGTGCCCTTGCTGTCCCGTAGGTGTCTCTGGGGGTTCCCTGGGTGTCCCTGGGGTGCCCTGGCTGTCCCCTAGGTGTCCATGGGTGTGCCCTGGCTGTCCCCTTGGTGTCCCTGGGGGTGCCCTGTGGGTCCCTGGGGCGCCCTCGGGGTGCCCTGGTGTCCCTGGGGGTGCCCTGGCTGTTCCTGGAGTGCCCTGGCTGTCCCCTGGGTGTCCCTGGGGGGGCCCTGCCTGTCCCCTAGGGGTCTCTGGGGGTGCCCTGCCTGTCCCCTAGGTGTCCCTGGTGGTGCCCTGGCTGTGCCCTAGGTGTCCCTGGGGTGCCCTGGCTGTCCCCTAGGTGTCCCTGGAGGTGCCCTGGTGTCCCTGGGGGTGCCCTGGCTGTCCCCTAGGTGTCCCTGGGGTTGCACTGGCTGTCCCTGGAGTGCCCTGGCTGTCCCCTGGGTGTCCCTGGGGGGGCCCTGGCTGTCCCCTAGGGGTCTCTGGGGGTGCCCTGCCTGTCCCCTAGGTGTCCCTGGTGGTGCCCTGGCTGTGCCCTAGGTGTCCCTGGGGTGCCCTGGCTGTCCCCTAGGTGTCCCTGGGGGTGCCCTGGCTGTCCCTAGGGTGCCCTGGCTGTGCTCTTGGTGTCCCTGGGGGTGCCCTGGCTGTCCCTAGGGTGCCCTGGCTGTCCCCTAGGTGTCCCTGGTGGACCAGGGTGTCCCTGGGGTGCCCTGGCTGTCCCCTACGTGTCCCTGGGGGTGCCCAGGGTGTCCCTGGGGGTGCCCTTGCTGTCCCGTAGGTGTCTCTGGGGGTGCCCTGGGTGTCCCTGGGGTGCCCTGGCTCTCCCCTAGGTGTCCATGGGGGTGCCCTGGCTGTCCCTAGGGTGCCCTGGCTGTCCCCTAGGTGTCCCTGGGGGTGCCCTGCGTGTCCCTTAGGTGTCCTTGGGGGTGCCCTGGCTGTCCCCAGGGTGCCCTGGCTGTGCCCTCGGTGTTCCTGGGGGTGCCCTAGTGTCCCTGGGGGTGCCCTGGCTGTCCCTGGAGTGCCCTGGCTGTCCCCTAGGTGTCCCTGGGGGGGCCCTGGCTGTCCCCTAGGTGTCCCAGGGGGTGCCCTGCCTGTCCCCTAGGTGTCCGTGGAGGTGCCATGAGTGTCCCTGGAGTGCCCTGGCTGTCCCCTAAATGTCCCTGGGGGTGCCGTGGCTGTCCCCTAGGTGTCCCTGGGGGTGTCCTGCCTTCCCCTCGGTGTCCCTGGGGGTGCTCTGGCTGTCTTTAGGGTGCCCTGGCTGTCCCCTTGGTGTCCCTGGGGGTTCCCTGGGTGTCCCTGGGAGTGCCCTGGCTGTCCCTAAAGTGCCCTGCCTTTCCCCTAGGTGTCCCTGGGGGTGTCCTGCCTGTCTCCTAGGTGTCCCTGGGGGTGCCCTGCCTGTCTCCTAGGTGTCCCTGGGGGTCCCCTGGGTGTCCCTGGGGGTGCCCTGGGTGTCCCTGGAGTGCCCTGGCTGTCCCCGAAATGTCCCTGGGGGTGCCCTGGCTGTCCCCTAGGTGTCCCTGGGGGTGTCCTGCCTTCCCATAGGTGTCCCTGGGGGTGCCCTGGGTGTCCCTGGGGTTCCCTGGCTGTCCCCTAGGTGTCCCTGGGGGTGCCCTGGGTGTCCCTGGAGTGCCCTGGCTGTCCCCTTAATGTCCCTGGGGGTGCCCTGGCTGGCCCCTAGGTGTCCCTGGGGGTGTCCTGGCTTTCCCCTCGGTGTCCCTGGGGGTGCCCTGGCTGTCCCCTAGGTGTCCCTGGGGGTGCCCTGCCTGTCCCTGGGGGTGCCCTGGCTGTCCCCTAGGTGTCCCTGGTGGGGCCCTGGCTGTCCCCTAGGTGTTCCTGGGGGTGCCCTGGCTGTCCCTAGGGTGCCCTGGCTGTCCCCTAGGTGTCCCTGAAGGTGCCCTAGGTGTCCCTGGGGTGCCCTGGCTGTCCCCAAGGTGTCCCTGTGGGTGCCCAGAGTGTCCCTGCGAGTGCCCTGCCTGTCCCCTTGGGGTCTCTGTGGGTGCCCTGGCTGTCCCGTCAGTGTCCCTGGGGGTGCTCTGCCTATACCCTTGGTGACCCTGGGGGTGTCCTGGGTGTCCTTTGAGTGCCCTGGCTGACCCCTAAATGTCACTGGGTGTGCCCTGGCTGTCCTTTAGGTGTCCTTGGGGGTGTCCTGCCTTCCCCTAGGTGTCCCTGGGGGTGCCCTAGGTGTCCCTGGGGGTGCACTGGGTGTCCCTGGGGTGCCCTGGCTGTCCCCAAGGTGTCCCTGTGGGAGCCCAGAGTGTCCCTGCGAGTGCCCTGGCTGTCCCCTAGGGGTCTCTGGGGTTGCCCTAGCTGTCCCGTCAGTGTCCCTGGGGGTGCCCTGCCTGTCCCCTAGGTGTCCCTGGGGGTGCCCTACCTGTCCCCTAGGTGTCCCTGGGGGTGCCCTGCGTGTCCCTGGGGGTGCCCTGGCTGTCCCCTAGGTGTCCCTGGGGCTGCCCTGGGTGTCCCTGGGGTGCCCTGGCTGTCCCCTTGGTGTCCCGGGGGGTGCCCTGTGGGTCCCTGGGGTGCCCTGCTGTCCCTGGGCGTGCCCTGGCTGTCCCTTTGGTGTCCTTGGGGGTGCCCTCGCTGTCCCTGGGGTGCCCTGGCTGTCCCCTAGGTGTCCCTTCGGGTCCCCTTGGTGTCCCTGGGGGTGCCCAGGGTGTCCCTTAGGTGTCCCTGGGCGTGTCCTGGCTGTCCCCTAGGTGTCCCTTGGGGTGCCCTGGCTGTCCCTGGGGTGCCCTGGCTGTCCCCTTGGTGTCCCTGGGGGTGCCCTGGCTGTCCCCTAGGTGTCCCTGGGGGTGCCCTGGCTTTCCCTATGGTGCCCTGGCTGTCCCCTAGCTGTCGCTGGGGGTGCCCCAGGTGTCCCTGGGGGTGCCCTGGCTGTCCCTGGAGTGCCCTGGCTGTCCCCTAGGTGTCCCTGGGGGGGCCCTGGCTGTCCCCAAAGGTGTCCCTGGGGGTGCCCTGGCTGTCCCCTAGGTGTCCCTGGGGGTACCCTGGCTGTCCTCTAGGTGTCCCTGGGGGTGCCCTGGGTGTCCCTGGGGACTCCCTGGCTGTTCCCTAGGTGTCCCTGGGGGTGCCCTGGCTGTCCCTAGGGTGCCCTGGCTGTGCCCTTGGTGTCCCTGGGGGTGCCCTGGCTGTCTCTGGAGTGCCCTGGCTGTCCCCTAGGTGTCCCTGGGGGGGCCCTGGCTGTCTCCTATGTGTCCCTGGGGGGGCCCTGGCTGTCTCCTAGGTGTCCCTTATGATGCCCTGGCTGTCCCTGGGGTTCCCTGGCTGTCCCCTAGGTGTCCCTGGGGGTGCCCAGGGTGTCCCTGGGGTTCCCTGGCTGTCCCCTAGGTGTCCCTGGGGGTGCCCAGGGTGTCCCTGCGGTTCCCTTCCTGTCCCCTACGTGTCCCTGGGGGTGCCCTGGCTGTCCCTAGGGTGCCCTTGCTGTGCCCTCGGTGTCCCTGGGGGTTCCCCGGCTGTCCCCTAGGTGTCCCTGGTGGTACCCTGGCTGTCCCCTAGGTGTCCCTGTGGGTGCCCTGGCTGTCCCCTAGGTGTCCCTGGGGGTGCCCTGGCTGTCACTAGGGTGCCCTGGCTGTGCTCTTGGTGTCCCTGGGGGTGCCCTGGCTGTCCCTAGGGTGCCCTGGATGTCCCCTAGGTGTCCCTGGGGGCCCAGGGTGTCCCTGGGGTGCCCTGGCTGTCCCCTACGTGTCCCTGGGGGTGCCCAGGGTGTCCCTGGGGGTGCCCTTGCTGTCCCGTAGGTGTCTCTCGGGGTGCCCTGGGTGTCCCTGGGGTGCCCTGGCTGTCCCCTAGGTGTCCATGGGGGTGCCCTGGCTGTCCCCTTGGTGTCCCTGGGGGTGCCCTGTGGGTCCCTGGGGTGCCCTCGGGGTGCCCTGGTGTCCCTGGGGGTGCCCTGGCTGTCTCCTAGGTGTCCCTGGGGGTGCCCTGGCTGTTCCTGGAGTGCCCTGGCTGTCCCCTGGGTGTCCCTGGGGGGGCCCTGCCTGTCCCCTAGGGGTCTCTGGGGGTGCCCTGCCTGTCCCCTAGGTGTCCCTGGTGGTGCCCTGGCTGTGCCCTAGGTGTCCCTGGGGTGCCCTGGCTGTCCCTAGGGTGCCCTGGCTGTGCTCTTGGTGTCCCTGGGGGTGCCCTGGCTGTCCCTAGGGTGCCCTGGCTGTCCCCTAGGTGTCCCTGGGGGCCCAGGGTGTCCCTGGAGTGCCCTGGCTGTCCCCTAGGTGACCCTGGGGGTGCCCAGGGTGTCCCTGGGGTGCCCTGGCTGTCCCCTAGGTGTCCATTGGGGTGCCCTGGCTGTCCCCTTGGTGTCCCTGGGGTGCCCTGGCTGTCCCTGGGGTGCCCTGGCTGTCCCCTAAGTGTCCCCGGGGGTGCCCTGGCTGTCCCCTAGGTGTCCTTGGGGGTGCCCTGGCTGTCCCCAGGGTGCCCTGGCTGTGCCCTCGGTGTTCCTGGGGGTGCCCTGGTGTCCCTGTGGGTGCCCTGCCTGTCCCCTAGGTGTCCCTGGGGGGGCCCTGGCTGTCCCCTAGGTGTCCCTGGGGGTGTCCTGGCTGTCCCCTAGGTGTCCCTGGGGGTGCCCTGGGTGTCCTGGGGGTGCCCTGGCTGTCCCCAAGGTGTCCGTGTTGGTGCCCAGAGTGTCCCTGGGAGTGCCCTGGCTGTCCCCTAGGGGTCTCTGGGGGTGCCCTGGCTGTCTCGTCAGTGTCCCTGGGGGTGCCCTGCCTGTCCCCTTGGTGTCCCTGGGGGTGTCCTGGGTGTCCCTGGAGTGCCCTGGCTGACCCCTAAATGTCCCTGGGGTGCCCTGTCTGTCCCCTAGGTGTCCCTGGGGTTGTCCTGCCTTCCCCTAGGTGTCCCTGGGGGTGCCCTAGGTGTCCCTGGGGGTGCCCTGGGTGACCCTGGGGTGCCCTGGCTGTCCCCAAGGTGTCCCTGTGGGTGCCCAGAGTGTCCCTGCGAGTGCCCTGGCTGTCCCCTAGGTGTCCCTGGGGGTGCATTAGGTGTCCCTGGGGGTGCCCTGCCTGTCCCCTTGGTGTCCCTGGGGGTGTCCTGGGTGTCCCTGGAGTGCCCTGGCTGACCCCTAAATGTCCCTGGGGGTGCCCTGGCTGTCCGCTAGGTGTCCCTGGGGGTGTCCTGCCTTCCCCTAGGTGTCCCTGGGGGTTCCCTAGGTGTCCCTGGGGGTGCCCTGGCTGTCCTCTAGGTGTCCCTGGGGGTGCCCTGGGTGTCCCTGGGAACTCCCTGGCTGTTCCCTAGGTGTCCCTGGGGGTGCCCTGGCTGTCCCTAGGGTGCCCTTGCTGTGCCCTCGGTGTCCCTGGGGGGGCCCTGGCTGTTTCTGGAGTGCCCTGGCTGTCCCCTAGGTGTCCCTGGGGGGGCCCTGGCTGTCTCCTAGGTGTCCCTGGGGGGGCCCTGGCTGTCTCCTAGGTGTCCATTATGATGCCCTGGCTGTCCCTGGGGTTCCCTGGCTGTCCCCTAGGTGTCCCTGGGGGTGCCCAGGGTGTCCCTGCGGTTCCCTTCCTGTCCCCTACGTGTCCCTGGGGGTGCCCTGGCTGTCCCTAGGGTGCCCTTGCTGTGCCCTCGGTGTCCCTGGGGGTTCCCCGGCTGTCCCCTAGGTGTCCCTGTGGGTGCCCTGGCTGTCCCCTCGGTGTCCCTGTGGGTGTCCAGAGTGTCCCTGGGGGTGCCCTGCCTGTCTTTTAGGTGTCCCTGGGAGTGCCCTGGGTGTCCCTGGGGTGCCCTGGCTGTCCCCTAGGTGTCCCTGGGGTTGCACTGGCTGTCCCTGGAGTGCCCTGGCTGTCCCCTGGGTGTCCCTGGGGGGGCCCTGGCTGTCCCCTAGGGGTCTCTGGGGGTGCCCTGCCTGTCCCCTAGGTGTCCCTGGTGGTGCCCTGGCTGTGCCCTAGGTGTCCCTGGGGTGCCCTGGCTGTCCCCTAGGTGTCCCTTGGGGTGCCCTGCCTGTCCCTAGGGTGCCCTGGCTGTGCTCTTGGTGTCTATGGGGGTGCCCAGAGTGTCCCTGCGAGTGCCCTGGCTGTCCCCTAGATGTCCCTGGGGGTGCATTAGGTGTCTCTGGGGGTGCCCTGCCTGTCCCCTTGGTGTCCCTGGGTGTGTCCAGGGTGTCCCTGGAGTGCCCTGGCTGTCCCCTAGGTGACCCTGGGGGTGCCCAGGGTGTCCCTGGGGTGCCCTGGCTGTCCCCTAGGTGTCCATGGGGGTGCCCTGGCTGTCCCCTTGGTGTCCCTGGGGTGCCCTGGCTGTCCCTGGGGTGCCCTGGCTGTCCCCTAAGTGTCCCCGGGGGTGCCCTGGCTGTCCCCTAGGTGTCCTTGGGGGTGCCCTGGCTGTCCCCAGGGTGCCCTGGCTGTGCCCTCGGTGTTCCTGGGGGTGCCCTGGTGTCCCTGTGGGTGCCCTGCCTGTCCCCTAGGTGTCCCTGGGGGGGCCCTGGCTGTCCCCTAGGTGTCCCTGGGGGTGTCCTGGCTGTCCCCTAGGTGTCCCTGGGGGTGCCCTGGGTGTCCTGGGGGTGCCCTGGCTGTCCCCAAGGTGTCCGTGTTGGTGCCCAGAGTGTCCCTGGGAGTGCCCTGGCTGTCCCCTAGGGGTCTGGGGGTGCCCTGGCTGTCTCGTCAGTGTCCCTGGGGGTGCCCTGCCTGTCCCCTTGGTGTCCCTGGGGGTGTCCTGGGTGTCCCTGGAGTGCCCTGGCTGACCCCTAAATGTCCCTGGGGTGCCCTGTCTGTCCCCTAGGTGTCCCTGGGGTTGTCCTGCCTTCCCCTAGGTGTCCCTGGGGGTGCCCTAGGTGTCCCTGGGGGTGCCCTGGGTGACCCTGGGGTGCCCTGGCTGTCCCCAAGGTGTCCCTGTGGGTGCCCAGAGTGTCCCTGCGAGTGCCCTGGCTGTCCCCTAGGTGTCCCTGGGGGTGCATTAGGTGTCCCTGGGGGTGCCCTGCCTGTCCCCTTGGTGTCCCTGGGGGTGTCCTGGGTGTCCCTGGAGTGCCCTGGCTGACCCCTAAATGTCCCTGGGGGTGCCCTGGCTGTCCGCTAGGTGTCCCTGGGGGTGTCCTGCCTTCCCCTAGGTGTCCCTGGGGGTTCCCTAGGTGTCCCTGGGGTGCCCTGGCTGTCCTCTAGGTGTCCCTGGGGGTGCCCTGGGTGTCCCTGGGAACTCCCTGGCTGTTCCCTAGGTGTCCCTGGGGGTGCCCTGGCTGTCCCTAGGGTGCCCTTGCTGTGCCCTCGGTGTCCCTGGGGGGGCCCTGGCTGTTTCTGGAGTGCCCTGGCTGTCCCCTAGGTGTCCCTGGGGGGGCCCTGGCTGTCTCCTAGGTGTCCCTGGGGGGGCCCTGGCTGTCTCCTAGGTGTCCATTATGATGCCCTGGCTGTCCCTGGGGTTCCCTGGCTGTCCCCTAGGTGTCCCTGGGGGTGCCCAGGGTGTCCCTGCGGTTCCCTTCCTGTCCCCTACGTGTCCCTGGGGGTGCCCTGGCTGTCCCTAGGGTGCCCTTGCTGTGCCCTCGGTGTCCCTGGGGGTTCCCCGGCTGTCCCCTAGGTGTCCCTGTGGGTGCCCTGGCTGTCCCCTCGGTGTCCCTGTGGGTGTCCAGAGTGTCCCTGGGGGTGCCCTGCCTGTCTTTTAGGTGTCCCTGGGAGTGCCCTGGGTGTCCCTGGGGTGCCCTGGCTGTCCCCTAGGTGTCCCTGGGGTTGCACTGGCTGTCCCTGGAGTGCCCTGGCTGTCCCCTGGGTGTCCCTGGGGGGGCCCTGGCTGTCCCCTAGGGGTCTCTGGGGGTGCCCTGCCTGTCCCCTAGGTGTCCCTGGTGGTGCCCTGGCTGTGCCCTAGGTGTCCCTGGGGTGCCCTGGCTGTCCCCTAGGTGTCCCTTGGGGTGCCCTGCCTGTCCCTAGGGTGCCCTGGCTGTGCTCTTGGTGTCTATGGGGGTGCCCAGAGTGTCCCTGCGAGTGCCCTGGCTGTCCCCTAGATGTCCCTGGGGGTGCATTAGGTGTCTCTGGGGGTGCCCTGCCTGTCCCCTTGGTGTCCCTGGGTGTGTCCTGGGTGTCCCTGGAGTGCCCTGGCTGACCCCTAAATGTCCCTGGGGGTGCCCTGGCTGTCCCCTAGGTGTCCCTGGGGGTGTCCTGCCTTCCCCTAGGTGTCCCTGGGGGTGCCCTAGGTGTCCCTGGGGGTCCCCTGGGTGTCCCTGTGGGTGCCCTGGGTGTCCCTGGAGTGCCCTGGCTGTCCCCTAAATGTCCCTGGGGGTGCCCTGGCTGTCCCCTAGGTGTCCCTGGGGGTGTCCTGGTTGTCCCCTAGGTGTCCCTGGGGTGCCCTGGCTGTCCCCAAGGTGTCCCTGTGGGAGCCCAGAGTGTCCCTGCGAGTGCCCTGGCTGTCCCCTAGGGGTCTCTGGGGTTGCCCTAGCTGTCCCGTCAGTGTCCCTGGGGGTGCCCTGCCTGTCCCCTAGGTGTCCCTGGGGGTGCCCTACCTGTCCCCTAGGTGTCCCTGGGGGTGCCCTGCGTGTCCCTGGGGGTGCCCTGGCTGTCCCCTAGGTGTCCCTGGGGCTGCCCTGGGTGTCCCTGGGGTGCCCTGGCTGTCCCCTTGGTGTCCCGGGGGGTGCCCTGTGGGTCCCTGGGGTGCCCTGCTGTCCCTGGGCGTGCCCTGGCTGTCCCTTTGGTGTCCTTGGGGGTGCCCTCGCTGTCCCTGGGGTGCCCTGGCTGTCCCCTAGGTGTCCCTTCGGGTCCCCTTGGTGTCCCTGGGGGTGCCCAGGGTGTCCCTTAGGTGTCCCTGGGCGTGTCCTGGCTGTCCCCTAGGTGTCCCTTGGGGTGCCCTGGCTGTCCCTGGGGTGCCCTGGCTGTCCCCTTGGTGTCCCTGGGGGTGCCCTGGCTGTCCCCTAGGTGTCCCTGGGGGTGCCCTGGCTTTCCCTATGGTGCCCTGGCTGTCCCCTAGCTGTCGCTGGGGGTGCCCCAGGTGTCCCTGGGGGTGCCCTGGCTGTCCCTGGAGTGCCCTGGCTGTCCCCTAGGTGTCCCTGGGGGGGCCCTGGCTGTCCCCAAAGGTGTCCCTGGGGGTGCCCTGGCTGTCCCCTAGGTGTCCCTGGGGGTACCCTGGCTGTCCTCTAGGTGTCCCTGGGGGTGCCCTGGGTGTCCCTGGGGACTCCCTGGCTGTTCCCTAGGTGTCCCTGGGGGTGCCCTGGCTGTCCCTAGGGTGCCCTGGCTGTGCCCTTGGTGTCCCTGGGGGTGCCCTGGCTGTCTCTGGAGTGCCCTGGCTGTCCCCTAGGTGTCCCTGGGGGGGCCCTGGCTGTCTCCTATGTGTCCCTGGGGGGGCCCTGGCTGTCTCCTAGGTGTCCCTTATGATGCCCTGGCTGTCCCTGGGGTTCCCTGGCTGTCCCCTAGGTGTCCCTGGGGGTGCCCAGGGTGTCCCTGGGGTTCCCTGGCTGTCCCCTAGGTGTCCCTGGGGGTGCCCAGGGTGTCCCTGCGGTTCCCTTCCTGTCCCCTACGTGTCCCTGGGGGTGCCCTGGCTGTCCCTAGGGTGCCCTTGCTGTGCCCTCGGTGTCCCTGGGGGTTCCCCGGCTGTCCCCTAGGTGTCCCTGGTGGTACCCTGGCTGTCCCCTAGGTGTCCCTGTGGGTGCCCTGGCTGTCCCCTAGGTGTCCCTGGGGGTGCCCTGGCTGTCACTAGGGTGCCCTGGCTGTGCTCTTGGTGTCCCTGGGGGTGCCCTGGCTGTCCCTAGGGTGCCCTGGATGTCCCCTAGGTGTCCCTGGGGGCCCAGGGTGTCCCTGGGGTGCCCTGGCTGTCCCCTTGGTGTCCCTGGGGGTGCCCTGTGGGTCCCTGGGGTGCCCTCGGGGTGCCCTGGTGTCCCTGGGGGTGCCCTGGCTGTCTCCTAGGTGTCCCTGGGGGTGCCCTGGCTGTTCCTGGAGTGCCCTGGCTGTCCCCTGGGTGTCCCTGGGGGGGCCCTGCCTGTCCCCTAGGGGTCTCTGGGGGTGCCCTGCCTGTCCCCTAGGTGTCCCTGGTGGTGCCCTGGCTGTGCCCTAGGTGTCCCTGGGGTGCCCTGGCTGTCCCTAGGGTGCCCTGGCTGTGCTCTTGGTGTCCCTGGGGGTGCCCTGGCTGTCCCTAGGGTGCCCTGGCTGTCCCCTAGGTGTCCCTGGGGGCCCAGGGTGTCCCTGGAGTGCCCTGGCTGTCCCCTAGGTGACCCTGGGGGTGCCCAGGGTGTCCCTGGGGTGCCCTGGCTGTCCCCTAGGTGTCCATGGGGGTGCCCTGGCTGTCCCCTTGGTGTCCCTGGGGTGCCCTGGCTGTCCCTGGGGTGCCCTGGCTGTCCCTAAGTGTCCCCGGGGGTGCCCTGGCTGTCCCCTAGGTGTCCTTGGGGGTGCCCTGGCTGTCCCCAGGGTGCCCTGGCTGTGCCCTCGGTGTTCCTGGGGGTGCCCTGGTGTCCCTGTGGGTGCCCTGCCTGTCCCCTAGGTGTCCCTGGGGGGGCCCTGGCTGTCCCCTAGGTGTCCCTGGGGGTGTCCTGGCTGTCCCCTAGGTGTCCCTGGGGGTGCCCTGGGTGTCCTGGGGGTGCCCTGGCTGTCCCCAAGGTGTCGTGTTGGTGCCCAGAGTGTCCCTGGGAGTGCCCTGGCTGTCCCCTAGGGGTCTCTGGGGGTGCCCTGGCTGTCTCGTCAGTGTCCCTGGGGGTGCCCTGCCTGTCCCCTTGGTGTCCCTGGGGGTGTCCTGGGTGTCCCTGGAGTGCCCTGGCTGACCCCTAAATGTCCCTGGGGTGCCCTGTCTGTCCCCTAGGTGTCCCTGGGGTTGTCCTGCCTTCCCCTAGGTGTCCCTGGGGGTGCCCTAGGTGTCCCTGGGGGTGCCCTGGGTGACCCTGGGGTGCCCTGGCTGTCCCCAAGGTGTCCCTGTGGGTGCCCAGAGTGTCCCTGCGAGTGCCCTGGCTGTCCCCTAGGTGTCCCTGGGGGTGCATTAGGTGTCCCTGGGGGTGCCCTGCCTGTCCCCTTGGTGTCCCTGGGGGTGTCCTGGGTGTCCCTGGAGTGCCCTGGCTGACCCCTAAATGTCCCTGGGGGTGCCCTGGCTGTCCGCTAGGTGTCCCTGGGGGTGTCCTGCCTTCCCCTAGGTGTCCCTGGGGGTTCCCTAGGTGTCCCTGGGGGTGCCCTGGCTGTCCTCTAGGTGTCCCTGGGGGTGCCCTGGGTGTCCCTGGGAACTCCCTGGCTGTTCCCTAGGTGTCCCTGGGGGTGCCCTGGCTGTCCCTAGGGTGCCCTTGCTGTGCCCTCGGTGTCCCTGGGGGGGCCCTGGCTGTTTCTGGAGTGCCCTGGCTGTCCCCTAGGTGTCCCTGGGGGGGCCCTGGCTGTCTCCTAGGTGTCCCTGGGGGGGCCATGGCTGTCTCCTAGGTGTCCATTATGATGCCCTGGCTGTCCCTGGGGTTCCCTGGCTGTCCCCTAGGTGTCCCTGGGGGTGCCCAGGGTGTCCCTGCGGTTCCCTTCCTGTCCCCTACGTGTCCCTGGGGTGCCCTGGCTGTCCCTAGGGTGCCCTTGCTGTGCCCTCGGTGTCCCTGGGGGTTCCCCGGCTGTCCCCTAGGTGTCCCTGTGGGTGCCCTGGCTGTCCCCTCGGTGTCCCTGTGGGTGTCCAGAGTGTCCCTGGGGGTGCCCTGCCTGTCTTTTAGGTGTCCCTGGGAGTGCCCTGGGTGTCCCTGGGGTGCCCTGGCTGTCCCCTAGGTGTCCCTGGGGTTGCACTGGCTGTCCCTGGAGTGCCCTGGCTGTCCCCTGGGTGTCCCTGGGGGGGCCCTGGCTGTCCCCTAGGGGTCTCTGGGGGTGCCCTGCCTGTCCCCTAGGTGTCCCTGGTGGTGCCCTGGCTGTGCCCTAGGTGTCCCTGGGGTGCCCTGGCTGTCCCCTAGGTGTCCCTTGGGGTGCCCTGCCTGTCCCTAGGGTGCCCTGGCTGTGCTCTTGGTGTCTATGGGGGTGCCCAGAGTGTCCCTGCGAGTGCCCTGGCTGTCCCCTAGATGTCCCTGGGGTGCATTAGGTGTCTCTGGGGGTGCCCTGCCTGTCCCCTTGGTGTCCCTGGGTGTGTCCTGGGTGTCCCTGGAGTGCCCTGGCTGACCCCTAAATGTCCCTGGGGGTGCCCTGGCTGTCCCCTAGGTGTCCCTGGGGGTGTCCTGCCTTCCCCTAGGTGTCCCTGGGGGTGCCCTAGGTGTCCCTGGGGGTCCCCTGGGTGTCCCTGTGGGTGCCCTGGGTGTCCCTGGAGTGCCCTGGCTGTCCCCTAAATGTCCCTGGGGGTGCCCTGGCTGTCCCCTAGGTGTCCCTGGGGGTGTCCTGGTTGTCCCCTAGGTGTCCCTGGGGGTGCCCTGCCTCTCCCTGGGGGTGCCCTGGCTGTCCCCTAGGTGTCCCTGGGGGGGCCCTGGCTGTCCCCTAGGTGTCCCTGGGGGTGCCCTAGCTGTCCCTAAGGTGCCCTGCCTTTCCCCTAGGTGTCCCTGGGGGTGCCCTGGGTGTCCCTGGGGTGCCCTGGCTGTCCCCAAGGTGTCCCTGTGGGTGCCCAGAGTGTCCCTGGGAGTGCCCTTGCTGTCCCCTAGGGGTCTCTGGGGGTGCCCTGGCTGTCCCGTCAGTGTCCCTGGGGGTGCCCTGCCTGTCCCCTTGGTGTCCCTGGGGGAGTCCTGGGTGTCCCTGGAGTGCCCTGGCTGTCCCCTTGGTGTCCCTGGGGGTGCCCTGGCTGTCCCCTAGGTGTCCCTGGGGGTGTCCTGCCTTCCCCTAGGTGTCCCTGGGGGTGCCCTGGCTTTCCCCTCGCTGTCCCTGGGGTGCCCTGGCTGTCCCCTTGGTGGCCCTGGGGGTGCCCTGGGTGTCCCTGGGGGTGCGTTGGAGGTCCCCTAGGTGTCCCTGGGGGTGCCCTGCCTGTCCCCTAGGTGTCCCTGGGGGTTCCCTGGGTGTCCCTGGGTTGCCCTGGCTGTCCCCATGGTGTCCCTGGGGGGGGCCCTGGCTGTCCCCTAGGTGTCCCTGTGGGTGCCCTGCGTGTCCCTGGGGTGCCCTGGCTGTCCCCTAGGTGTCCCTGGGGGTGCCCTGGCTGTCCCTGGGGTTCCCTGGCTGTCCCCAAGGTGTCCCTGGGGGTGCCCTGGCTGTCCCTGGGGTTTTCTGGCTGTCCCCTAGGTGTCCCTGCGGGGGCCCTGGGTGTCCCTGGGGGTGCCCTGGCTGTCCTTTAGGTGTCCCTGGGGGGGACCTGGCTGTCCCCTAGGTGTCCCTGGGGGTGCCCTGGCTGTCCCTAGGGTGCCCTGGCTGTCCCCTAGGTGTCCCTGGGTGTGCCCTGGGTGTCCCTGGAATGCCCTGGCTGTCCCCTTGGTGTCCCTGGGGGTGTCCTGGGTGTCCCTGGGGTGC